>NW_027422356.1:0-138811 GCF_037893015.1 Macrotis lagotis
ACAAGGCTAATGCACGACAACGCACGGCTAGGCAATGCACGGCAAGGCAAGGAAATGGGTAACGCAAGGCAAGGCACGGTCAGGCGAGGCAAGGCTAAGGCACGACAACGCAAGGCTAGGCAATGCACGGAAGGCAAGCAAAGAGTAACGGAAGGCAAGGAAGGCTAGGGAAAGCAGGGAAAGGCAAGGGTAACGGAAGGAACGGCACGGTAAGGGCAAACAAGACTAAGGCACGACAACACAGGGCTAGGCAATGCACGGAAGGCAAGGAAAGGGTAACGCAAGGCAAGGCACGGTCAGGCGAGGCAAAGCTAATGCACGACAACGCAAGGCTAGGCAGTGCACGGCTAGGCAAGGAAAGAGTAACGGAAGGAAAGGAAGGCAAGGCAAAGCAAGGCAAGGCAAGTGTAACAAAAGGCAAGGCACGGCAAGGGGAAACAAGGCTAAGGAACGGCAACGCACGGCTACGCAATGCACGGCCAGGCAAGGAAAGGGTAACGCAAGGCAAGGCACGGTCAGGCGAGGCAAGGCTAAGGCAAGACAACGCAAGGCTAGGCAATGCACGGCAAGGCAAGGAAAGGGTAACGCAAGGCAAGGCACGGTGAGGCAAGGCAAGGCTGATGCACGACAACGCACGGCTAGGCAATAAACGGAAGGCAAGCAAAGAGTAACGGAAGGCAAGGAAGGCAAGGGAAAGCAGGGGAAGGCAAGGGTAACGGAAGGAACGGCACGGCAAGGGGAAACAAGGCTAAGGCACGACAACGCAGGGCTAGCCAATGCACGACAAGGCAAGGAAAGGGTAACGCAAGGCAAGGCACTGTCAGGCGAAGCAAGGCTAAGGCACGACAATGCAAGGCTAGGCAATGCACGGAAGGCAAGCAAAGAGGAACGGAAGGCAAGGAAGGCTAGGGAAAGCAGGGAAAGGCAAGGGTAACGGAAGGAACGGCACGGTAAGGGCAAACAAGACTAAGGCACGACAACACAGGGCTAGGCAATGCAGGGCAAGGCAAGGAAATGGTAACGCAAGGCAAGGCACGGTTTGGGGAGGCAAAGCTAATGCACGACAACGCAAGGCTAGGCAGTGCACGGCTAGGCAAGGAAAGAGTAACGGAAGGAAAGGAAGGCAAGGCAAAGCAAGGCAAGGCAAGTGTAACAAAAGGCACGGCACGGCAAGGGGAAACAAGGCTAAGGAACGGCAACGCACGGCTAGGCAATGCACGGCCAGGCAAGGAAAGGGTAACGCAAGGCAAGGCACGGTAAGGCAAGGCAAGGCTAATGCACGACAACGCACGGCTAGGCAATGCACGGCCAGGCAAGGAAAGGGTAACGCAAGGCAAGGCACGGTGAGGCAAGGCAAGGCAAATGCACGACAACGCACGGCTAGGCAATGCACGGCAAGGCAAGGAAAGGGTAACGCAAGGCAAGGCACGGTCAGGCGAGGCAAGGCTAAGGCACGACAACGCAAGGCTAGGCAATGCACGGAAGGCAAGCAAAGAGTAACGGAAGGCAAGGAAGGCAAGGCAAAGCAAGGGAAGGCAAGGGTAACGGAAGGAACGGCACGGTAAGGGGAAACAAAGCTAAGGCACGACAATGCAGGGCTAGGCAATGCACGGCAAGGCAAGGAAAGGGTAACGCAAGGCAAGGCACGGTGAGGCAAGAAAAGGCAAATGCACGACAACGCACGGCTAGGCAATGCACGGCAAGGCAAGGAAAGGGTAACTCAAGGCAAGGCACGGTCAGGCGAGGCAAGGCTAAGGCACGACAACGCAAGGCTAGGCAATGCACGGAAGGCAAGCAAAGAGTAACGGAAGGCAAGGAAGGCAAGGGAAAGCAGGGGAAGGCAAAGGTAACGGAAGGAACGGCACGGTAAGGGGAAACAAGGCTAAGGCACGACAACACAGGGCTAGGCAATGCAGGGCAAGGCAAGGAAAGGGTAACGCAAGGCAAGGCACGGTTTGGGGAGGCAAGGCTAATGCACGACAACGCAAGGCTAGGCAATGCACGGAAGGCAAGGAAAGAGTAACGGAAGGCAATGAAGGCAAGGAAAGCAAGGCAAGGCAAGGGTAACGGAAGGAACGGCACGGCAAGGGGAAACAAGGCTAAGGAACGGCAACGCACGGCTACGAAATGCACGGCAAGGCAAGGAAAGGGTAACGCAAGGCAAGGCACGGTGAGGCAAGGCAAGGCTGATGCACGACAACGCACGGGTAGGCAATGCACGGCAAGGCAAGGAAAGGGTAACGCAAGGCAAGGCACGGTCAGGCGAGGCAAGGCTAAGGCAAGACAACGCAAGGCTAGGCAATGCACCGCAAGGCAAGGAAAGGGTAACGCAAGGCAAGGCACGGTGAGGCAAGGCAAGGCTGATGCAGGACAACGCACGGCTTGGCAATGCACGGCAAGGCAAGGAAAGCGTAACGCAAGGCAAGGCACGGTCAGGCGAGGCAAGGCTAAGGCACGACAACACAAGGCTAGGCAATGCACGGCAAGGCAAGGAAAGGGTAACGCAAGGCAAGGCACGGTAAGGCGCGGCAAGGCTAAGGCACGACAACGCAAGGCTAGGCAATAAACGGAAGGCAAGCAAAGAGTAACGGAAGGCAAGGAAGGCAAGGGAAAGCAGGGGAAGGCAAGGGTAACGGAAGGAACGGCACGGCAAGGGGAAACAAGGCTGAGGCACGACAACGCACGGCTAGGCAATGCACGGCAAGGCAAGGAAAGGGTAACGCAAGGCAAGGCACTGTCAGGCGAGGCAAGGCTAAGGCACGACAACGCAAGGCTAGGCAATGAACGGAACGCAAGCAAAGAGTAACGGAAGGCAAGGAAGGCAAGGGAAAGCAAGGGAAGGCAAGGGCAACGAAAGGAACGGCACGGTAAGGGGAAACAAAGCTAAGGCACGACAATGCACGGCTAGGCAATGCACGGCAAGGCAAGGAAAGGGTAACGCAAGGCAAGGCACGGTGAGGCAAGACAAGGCAAATGCACGACAACGCACGGCTAGGCAATGCACGGCAAGGCAAGGAAAGGGTAACGCAAGGCAAGGCACGGTCAGGCGAGGCAAGGCTAAGGCACGACAACGCAAGGCTAGGCAATGCACGGAAGGCAAGCAAAGAGTAACGGAAGGCAAGGAAGGCAAGGGAAAGCAGGGGAAGGCAAGGGTAACGAAAGGAACGGCACGGTAAGGGGAAACAAGGCTAAGGCACGACAACACAGGGCTAGGCAATGCAGGGCAAGGCAAGGAAAGGGTAACGCAAGGCAAGGCACGGTTTGGGGAGGAAGGCGAATGCACGACAACGCAAGGCTAGGCAATGCACGGAAGGCAAGGAAAGAGTAACGGAAGGCAAGGGAAAGGAAGGCAAGGCAAGGGTAACAGAAGGAACGGCACGGCAAGGGGAAACAAGGCTAAGGCACGGCAACGCACGGCTAGGCAATGCACGGCAAGGCAAGGAAAGGGTAACGCAAGGCAAGGCACGGTGAGGCAAGGCAAGGCTGATGCACGACAACGCACGGCTAGGCAATGCACGGCAAGGCAAGGAAAGGGTAACGCAAGGCAAGGCACGGTCAGGCGAGGCAAGGCTAAGGCACGACAACGCAAGGCTAGGCAATGCACGGCAAGGCAAGGAAAGGGTAACGCAAGGTAAGGCACTGTCAGGCGAGGCAAGGCTAAGGCACGACAACGCAAGGCTAGGCAATAAACGGAAGGCAAGCAAAGAGTAACGGAAGGCAAAGAAGGCAAGGGAAAGCAGGGGAAGGCAAGGGTAACGGAAGGAACGGCACGGTAAGGGGAAACAAGGCTAAGGCACGACAACGCAGGGCTAGCCAATGCACGGCAAGGCAAGGAAAGGGTAACGCAAGGCAAGGCACTGTCAAGCGAGGCAAGGCTAAGGCACGACAACGCAAGGCTAGGCAATGCACGGAAGGAAAGCAAAAAGTAACGGAAGGCAATGAAAGGAAGGGAAAGCAAGGCAATGTAAGGGTAACGCAAGGCAAGGCACGGTGAGGCAAGGCAAGGCTGATGCACGACAACGCACGGCTAGGCAATTCACGGCAAGGCAAGGAAAGGGTAACGCAAGGCAAGGCACGATCAGGCGAGGCAAGGCTAAGGCACGACAACGCAAGGCTAGGCAATGCACGGCAAGGCAAGGAAAGGGTAACGCAAGGCAAGGCACGGTAAGGCGCGGCAAGGCTAAAGCACGACAACGCAAGGCTAGGCAATAAACGGAAGGCAAGCAAAGAGTAACGGAAGGCAAGGAAGGCAAGGGAAAGCAGGGGAAGGCAAGGGTAACGGAAGGAACGTCACAGTAAGGGGAAACAAGGCTAAGGCACGACAACGCAGGGCTAGCCAATGCACGGCAAGGAAAGGAAAGGGTAACGCAAGGCAAGGCACCGTTACGCGAGGCAAGGCTAAGGCACGACAACGCAAGGCTAGGCAATGCACGGAAGGCAAGCAAAGACTAACGGAAGGCAAGGAAGGCAAGGGAAAGCAAGGCAAGGCAAGGGTAACGGAAGGAACGGCACGGCAAGGGGAAACAAGGCTAAGGCACGGCAACGCACGGGTAGGCAATGCACGGCCAGGCAAGGAAAGGGTAACGCAAGGCAAGGCACGGTAAGGCAAGACAAGGCTAATGCACGACAACGCACGGCTAAGCAATGCACGGCCAGGCAAGGAAAGGGTAACGCAAGGCAAGGCACGGTGAGGCAAGGCAAGGATAATGCACGACAACGCACGGCTAGGCAATGCACGGCAAGGCAAGGAAAGGGTAACGCAAGGCAAGGAACGGTCAGGCGAGGCAAGGCTACGGCACGACAACGCAAGGCTAGGCAATGAACGGAAGGCAAGCAAAGAGTAACGGAAGGCAAGGAAGGCAAGGGAAAGCAAGGGAAGGCAAGGGCAACGAAAGGAACGGCACGGTAAGGGGAAACAAAGCTAAGGCACGACAATGCAGGGCTAGGCAATGCAGGGTAAGGCAAGGAAAGGGTAACGCAAGGCAAGGCACGGTTTGGGGAGGAAGGCGAATGCACGACAACGCAAGGCTAGGCAATGCACGGAAGGCAAGCAAAGAGTAACGGAAGGCAAGGAAGGCAAGGGAAAGCAAGGCAAGGTAAGGGTAACAGAAGGAACGGCACGGCAAGGGGAAACAAGGCTAAGGCACGGCAACGCACGGCTAGGCAATGCACGGCAAGGCAAGGAAAGGGTAACGCAAGGCAAGGCACGGTGAGGAAAGGCAAGGCTGATGCACGACAACGCACGGCTAGGCAATGCACGGCAAGGCAAGGAAAGGGTAACGCAAGGCAAGGCAAGGTCAGGCGAGGCAAGGCTAAGGCACGACAACGCAAGGCTAGGCAATGCACGGCAAGGCAAGGAAAGGGTAACGCAAGGTAAGGCACGGTAAGGCGCGGCAGGGCTAAGGCACGACAACGCAAGGCTAGGCAATAAACGGAAGGCAAGCAAAGAGTAACGGAAGGCAAGGAAGGCAAGGGAAAGCAGGGGAAGGCAAGGGTAACGGAAGGAACGGCACGGCAAGGGGAAACAAAGCTAAGGCACGACAACGCAGGGCTAGGCAATGCACGGCAAGGCAAGGAAAGGGTAACGCAAGGCAAGGCACCGTTACGCGAGGCAAGGCTAGGGCACGACAACGCAAGGCTAGGCAATGCACGGAAGGCAAGCAAAGTGTAACGGAAGGCAAGGAAGGCAAGGGAAAGCAAGGGAAGGCAAGAGTAACGGAAGGAACGGCACGGCAAGGGGAAACAAGGCTAAGGCACGGCAACGCACGGCTAGGCAATGCAGGGCAAGGCAAGGAAATGGTAACGCAAGGCAAGGCACCGTTACGCGAGGCAAGGCTAGGGCACGACAACGCAAGGCTAGGCAATGCACGGAAGGCAAGCAAAGAGGAACGGAACGCAAGGAAGGCTAGGAAAAGCAGGGAAAGGCAAGGGTAACGGAAGGAACGGCACGGTAAGGGCAAACAAGACTAAGGCACGACAACACAGGTCTAGGCAATGCAGGGCAAGGCAAGGAAATGGTAACGCAAGGCAAGGCACGGTTTGGGGAGGCAAAGCTAATACACGACAACGCAAGGCTAGGCAGTGCACGGCTAGGCAAGGAAAGAGTAACGGAAGGAAAGGAAAGCAAGGCAAAGCAAGGCAAGGCAAGTGTAACAAAAGGCAAGGCACGGCAAGGGGAAACAAGGCTACGGAACGGCAACGCACGGCTACGCAATGCACGGCCAGGCAAGGAAAGGGTAACGCAAGGCAAGGCACGGTAAGGCAAGACAAGGCTAAGGCACGACAACGCACGGCTAGGCAATGCACGGCCAGGCAAGGAAAGGATAACGCAAGGCAAGGCACGGTGAGGCAAGGCAAGGCAAATGCACGACAACGGACGGCTAGGCAATGCACGGCAAGGCAAGGAAAGGGTAACGCAAGGCAAGGCACGGTCAGGCGAGGCAAGGCTAAGGCACGACAACGCAAGGCTAGGCAATGAAGGGAAGGCAAGCAAAGAGTAACGGAAGGCAAGGAAGGCAAGGGAAAGCAAGGGAAGGCAAGGGCAACGAAAGGAACGGCACGGTAAGGGGAAACAAAGGTAAGGCACGACAATGCAGGGCTAGGCAATGCACGGCAAGGCAAGGAAAGGGTAACGCAAGGCAAAGCACGGTGAGGCAAGACAAGGCAAATGCACGACAAAGCACGGCTAGGCAATGCACGGCAAGGCAAGGAAAGGGTAACGCAAGGCAAGGCACGGTCAGGCGAGGCAAGGATAAGGCACGACAACGCAAGGCTAGGCAATGCACGGAAGGCAAGCAAAGAGTAACGGAAGGCAAGGAAGGCAAGGGAAAGCAAGGGAAGGCAAGGGTAACGGAAGGAACGGCACGGCAAGGGGAAACAAGGCTAAGGCACGACAACGCACGGCTAGGCAATGCACGGCAAGGCAAGGAAAGGGTAACGCAAGGCAAGGCATGGTCAGGCGAAGCAAGGCTAAGGCACGACAACGCAAGGCTAGGCAATGCACGGAAGGCAAGCAAAGAGGAACGGAAGGCAAGGAAGGCTAGGGAAAGCAGGGAAAGGCAAGGGTAACGGAAGGAACGGCACGGTAAGGGCAAACAAGACTAAGGCACGACAACACAGGGCTAGGCAATGCAGGGCAAGGCAAGGAAATGGTAACGCAAGGCAAGGCACGGTTTGGGGAGGCAAAGCTAATGCACGACAACGCAAGGCTAGGCAGTGCACGGCTAGGCAAGGAAAGAGTAACGGAAGGAAAGGAAGGCAAGGCAAAGCAAGGCAAGGCAAGTGTAACAAAAGGCAAGGCACGGCAAGGGGAAACAAGGCTAAGGAACGGCAACGCACGGCTACGCAATGCACGGCCAGGCAAGGAAAGGGTAACGCAAGGCAAGGCACGGTAAGGCAAGACAAGGCTAATGCACGACAACGCACGGCTAGGCAATGCACGGCCAGGCAAGGAAAGGGTAACGCAAGGCAAGGCACGGTGAGGCAAGGCAAGGCAAATGCACGACAACGCACGGCTAGGCAATGCACGGCAAGGCAAGGAAAGGGTAACGCAAGGCAAGGCACGGTCAGGCGAGGCAAGGCTAAGGCACGACAACGCAAGGCTAGGCAATGAACGGAAGGCAAGCAAAGAGTAACGGAAGGCAAGGAAGGCAAGGGAAAGCAAGGGAAGGCAAGGGCAACGAAAGGAACGGCACGGTAAGGGGAAACAAAGCTAAGGCACGACAATGCACGGCTAGGCAATGCACGGCAAGGCAAGGAAAGGGTAACGCAAGGCAAGGCACGGTGAGGCAAGACAAGGCAAATGCACGACAACGCACGGCTAGGCAATGCACGGCAAGGCAAGGAAAGGGTAACTCAAGGCAAGGCACGGTCAGGCGAGGCAAGGCTAAGGCACGACAACGCAAGGCTAGGCAATGCACGGAAGGCAAGCAAAGAGTAACGGAAGGCAAGGAAGGCAAGGGAAAGCAGGGGAAGGCAAGGGTAACGAAAGGAACGGCACGGTAAGGGGAAACAAGGCTAAGGCACGACAACACAGGGCTAGGCAATGCAGGGCAAGGCAAGGAAAGGGTAACGCAAGGCAAGGCACGGTTTGGGGAGGAAGGCGAATGCACGACAACGCAAGGCTAGGCAATGCACGGAAGGCAAGGAAAGAGTAACGGAAGGCAAGGGAAAGGAAGGCAAGGCAAGGGTAACAGAAGGAACGGCACGGAAAGGGGAAACAAGGCTAAGGCACGACAACGCAGGGCTAGGCAATGCACGGCCAGGCAAGGAAAGGGTAACGCAAGGCAAGGCACGGTGAGGCAAGGCAAGGCTAATGCACGACAACGCACGGCTAGGCAATACACGGCAAGGTAAGGACAGGGTAACGCAAGGCAAGGCATGGTCAGGCGAAGCAAGGCTAAGGCACGACAACGCAAGGCTAGGCAATGCACGGCAAGGCAAGGAAAGGGTAACGCAAGGCAAGGCACGGTCAGGCGAGGCAAGGCTAAGGCACGACAACGCAAGGCTAGGCAATAAACGGAAGGCAAGCAAAGAGTAACGGAAGGCAAAGAAGGCAAGGGAAAGCAAGGGAAGGCAAGGGTAACGGAAGGAACGGCACGGTAAGGGGAAACAAGGCTAAGGCACGACAACGCAGGGCTAGCCAATGCACGGCAAGGAAAGGAAAGGGTAACGCAAGGCAAGGCACCGTTACGCGAGGCAAGGCTAGGGCACGACAACGCAAGGCTAGGCAATGCACGGAAGGCAAGCAAAGAGTAACGGAAGGCAAGGAAGGCAAGGGAAAGAAAGGGAAGGCAAGGGTAACGGAAGGAACGGCACGGCAAGGGGAAACAAGGCTAAGGCACGGCAACGCACGGCTAGGCAATGCACGGCAAGGCAAGGAAAGGGTAACGCAAGGCAAGGCACTGTCAAGCGAGGCAAGGCTAAGGCACGACAACGCAAGGCTAGGCAATGCACGGAAGGAAAGCAAAAAGTAACGGAAGGCAATGAAAGGAAGGGAAAGCAAGGCAAGGTAAGGGTAACGCAAGGCAAGGCACGGTGAGGCAAGGCAAGGCTGATGCACGACAACGCACGGCTAGGCAATTCACGGCAAGGCAAGGAAAGGGTAACGCAAGGCAAGGCACGATCAGGCGAGGCAAGGCTAAGGCACGACAACGCAAGGCTAGGCAATGCACGGCAAGGTAAGGAAAGGGTAACGCAAGGCAAGGCACGGTAAGGCGCGGCAAGGCTAAAGCACGACAACGCAAGGCTAGGCAATAAACGGAAGGCAAGCAAAGAGTAACGGAAGGCAAGGAAGGCAAGGGAAAGCAGGGGAAGGCAAGGGTAAGGGAAGGAACGTCACGGTAAGGGGAAACAAGGCTAAGGCACGACAACGCAGGGCTAGCCAATGCACGGCAAGGAAAGGAAAGGGTAACGCAAGGCAAGGCACCGTTACGCGAGGCAAGGCTAAGGCACGACAACGCAAGGCTAGGCAATGCACGGAAGGCAAGCAAAGACTAACGGAAGGCAAGGAAGGCAAGGGAAAGCAAGGCAAGGCAAGGGTAACGGAAGGAACGGCACGGCAAGGGGAAACAAGGCTAAGGCACGGCAACGCACGGGTAGGCAATGCACGGCCAGGCAAGGAAAGGGTAACGCAAGGCAAGGCACGGTAAGGCAAGACAAGGCTAATGCACGACAACGCACGGCTAAGCAATGCACGGCCAGGCAAGGAAAGGGTAACGCAAGGCAAGGCACGGTGAGGCAAGGCAAGGCAAATGCACGACAATGCACGGCTAGGCAATGCACGGCAAGGCAAGGAAAGGGTAACGCAAGGCAAGGAACGGTCAGGCGAGGCAAGGCTACGGCACGACAACGCAAGGCTAGGCAATGAACGGAAGGCAAGCAAAGAGTAACGGAAGGCAAGGAAGGCAAGGGAAAGCAAGGGAAGGCAAGGGCAACGAAAGGAACGGCACGGTAAGGGGAAACAAAGCTAAGGCACGACAATGCAGGGCTAGGCAATGCAGGGTAAGGCAAGGAAAGGGTAACGCAAGGCAAGGCACGGTTTGGGGAGGAAGGCGAATGCACGACAACGCAAGGCTAGGCAATGCACGGAAGGCAAGCAAAGAGTAACGGAAGGCAAGGAAGGCAAGGGAAAGCAAGGCAAGGCAAGGGTAACAGAAGGAACGGCACGGCAAGGGGAAACAAGGCTAAGGCACGGCAACGCACGGCTAGGCAATGCACGGCAAGGCAAGGAAAGGGTAACGCAAGGCAAGGCACGGTGAGGCAAGGCAAGGCTGATGCACGACAACGCACGGCTAGGCAATGCACGGCAAGGCAAGGAAAGGGTAACGCAAGGCAAGGCACGGTCAGGCGAGGCAAGGCTAAGGCACGACAACGCAAGGCTAGGCAATGCACGGCAAGGCAAGGAAAGGGTAACGCAAGGTAAGGCACGGTAAGGCGCGGCAAGGCTAAGGCACGACAACGCAAGGCTAGGCAATAAACGGAAGGCAAGCAAAGAGTAACGGAAGGCAAGGAAGGCAAGGGAAAGCAGGGGAAGGCAAGGGTAACGGAAGGAACGGCACGGTAAGGGGAAACAAGGCTAAGGCACGACAACGCAGGGCTAGCCAATGCACGGCAAGGAAAGGAAAGGGTAACGCAAGGCAAGGCACCGTTACGCGAGGCAAGGCTAGGGCACGACAACGCAAGGCTAGGCAATGCACGGAAGGCAAGCAAAGTGTAACGGAAGGCAAGGAAGGCAAGGGAAAGCAAGGGAAGGCAAGGGTAACGGAAGGAACGGCACGGCAAGGGGAAACAAGGCTAAGGCACGGCAACGCACGGCTAGGCAATGCAGGGCAAGGCAAGGAAATCGTAACGCAAGGCAAGGCACCGTTACGCGAGGCAAGGCTAGGGCACGACAACGCAAGGCTAGGCAATGCACGGAAGGCAAGCAAAGAGGAACGGAACGCAAGGAAGGCTAGGAAAAGCAGGGAAAGGCAAGGGTAACGGAAGGAACGGCACGGTAAGGGCAAACAAGACTAAGGCACGACAACACAGGTCTAGGCAATGCAGGGCAAGGCAAGGAAATGGTAACGCAAGGCAAGGCACGGTTTGGGGAGGCAAAGCTAATGCACGACAACGCAAGGCTAGGCAGTGCACGGCTAGGCAAGGAAAGAGTAACGGAAGGAAAGGAAGGCAAGGCAAAGCAAGGCAAGGCAAGTGTAACAAAAGGCAAGGCACGGCAAGGGGAAACAAGGCTACGGAACGGCAACGCACGGCTACGCAATGCACGGCCAGGCAAGGAAAGGGTAACGCAAGGCAAGGCACGGTAAGGCAAGACAAGGCTAATGCACGACAACGCACGGCTAGGCAATGCACGGCCAGGCAAGGAAAGGATAACGCAAGGCAAGGCACGGTGAGGCAAGGCAAGGCAAATGCACGACAACGGACGGCTAGGCAATGCACGGCAAGGCAAGGAAAGGGTAACGCAAGGCAAGGCACGGTCAGGCGAGGCAAGGCTAAGGCACGACAACGCAAGGCTAGGCAATGAAGGGAAGGCAAGCAAAGAGTAACGGAAGGCAAGGAAGGCAAGGGAAAGCAAGGGAAGGCAAGGGCAACGAAAGGAACGGCACGGTAAGGGGAAACAAAGGTAAGGCACGACAATGCAGGGCTAGGCAATGCACGGCAAGGCAAGGAAAGGGTAACGCAAGGCAAAGCACGGTGAGGCAAGACAAGGCAAATGCACGACAAAGCACGGCTAGGCAATGCACGGCAAGGCAAGGAAAGGGTAACGCAAGGCAAGGCACGGTCAGGCGAGGCAAGGCTAAGGCACGACAACGCAAGGCTAGGCAATGCACGGAAGGCAAGCAAAGAGTAACGGAAGGCAAGGAAGGCAAGGGAAAGCAGGGGAAGGCAAGGGTAACGAAAGGAACGGCACGGTAAGGGGAAACAAGGCTAAGGCACGACAACACAGGGCTAGGCAATGCAGGGCAAGGCAAGGAAAGGGTAACGCAAGGGCAAGGCACGGTTTGGGGAGGAAGGCGAATGCACGACAACGCAAGGCTAGGCAATGCACGGAAGGCAAGCAAAGAGTAACGGAAGGCAAGGAAGGCAAGGGAAAGCAAGGCAAGGCAAGTGTAACAGAAGGAACGGCACGGCAAGGGGAAACAAGGCTAAGGCACGGCAACGCACGGCTAGGCAATGCACGGCAAGGCAAGGAAAGGGTAACGCAAGGCAAAGCACGGTGAGGCAAGGCAAGGCTGATGCACGACAACGCACGGCTAGGCAATGCACGGCAAGGCAAGGAAAGGGTAACGCAAGGCAAGGCACGGTCAGGCGAGGCAAGGATAAGGCACGACAACGCAAGGCTAGGCAATGCACGGCAAGGCAAGGAAAGGGTAACGCAAGGCAAGGCACGGTACGGCGCGGCAAGGCTAAGGCACGACAACGCAAGGCTAGGCAATAAACGGAAGGCAAGCAAAGAGTAACGGAAGGCAAGGAAGGCAAGGGAAAGCAGGGGAAGGCAAGGGTAACGGAAGGAACGGCACGGTAAGGGGAAACAAGGCTAAGGCGCGACAACGCAGGGCTAGCCAATGCACGGCAAGGAAAGGAAAGGGTAACGCAAGGCAAGGCACCGTTACGCGAGGCAAGGCTAGGGCATGACAACGCAAGGCTAGGCAATGCACGGAAGGCAAGCAAAGAGTAACGGAAGGCCAGGAAGGCAAGGGAAAGCAAGGCAAGGCAAGGGTAACGGAAGGAACGGCACGGCAAGGGGAAACAAGGCTAAGGCACGGCAACGCACGGCTAGGCAATGCACGGCAAGGCAAGGAAAGGGTAACGCAAGGCAAGGCACGGTCAGGCGAGGCAAGGCTAAGGCACGACAACGCAAGGCTAGGCAATGCACGGAAGGCAAGCAAAGAGGAACGGAAGGCAAGGAAGGCTAGGGAAAGCAGGGAAAGGCAAGGGTAACGGAAGGAACGGCACGGTAAGGGCAAACAAGACTAAGGCACGACAACACAGGGCTAGGCAATGCAGGGCAAGGCAAGGAAATGGTAACGCAAGGCAAGGCACGGTTTGGGGAGGCAAAGCTAATGCACGACAACGCAAGGATAGGCAGTGCACGGCTAGGCAAGGAAAGAGTAACGGAAGGAAAGGAAGGCAAGGCAAAGCAAGGCAAGGCAAGTGTAACAAAAGGCAAGGCACGGCAAGGGGAAACAAGGCTAAGGAACGGCAACGCACGGCTACGCAATGCACGGCCAGGCAAGGAAAGGGTAACGCAAGGCAAGGCACGGTAAGGCAAGACAAGGCTAATGCACGACAACGCACGGCTAGGCAATGCACGGCCAGGCAAGGCAAGGGTAACGCAAGGCAAGGCACGGTGAGGCAAGGCAAGGCAAATACACGACAACGCACGGCTAGGCAATGCACGGCCAGGCAAGGAAAGGGTAACGCAAGGCAAGGCACGGTCAGGCGAGGCAAGGCTAAGGCACGACAACGCAAGGCTAGGCAATGCACGGAAGGCAAGCAAAGAGTAACGGAAGGCAAGGAAGGCAAGGGAAAGCAGGGGAAGGCAAGGGTAACGAAAGGAACGGCACGGTAAGGGGAAACAAGGCTAAGGCACGACAACACAGGGCTAGGCAATGCAGGGCAAGGCAAGGAAAGGGTAACGCAAGGCAAGGCACGGTTTGGGGAGGAAGGCGAATGCACGACAACGCAAGGCTAGGCAATGCACGGAAGGCAAGCAAAGAGTAACGGAAGGCAAGGAAGGCAAGGGAAAGCAAGGCAAGGCAAGGGTACCAGAAGGAACGGCACGGCAAGGGGAAACAAGGCTAAGGCACGGCAACGCACGGCTAGGCAATGCACGGCAAGGCAAGGAAAGGGTAACGCAAGGCAAGGCACTGTGAGGCAAGGCAAGGCTGATGCACGACAACGCACGGCTAGGCAATGCACGGCAAGGCAAGGAAAGGGTAATGCAAGGCAAGGCACGGTCAGGCGAGGCAAGGCTAAGCCACGACAACGCAAGGCTAGGCAATGCACGGCAAGGAAAGGAAAGGGTAACTCAAGGCAAGGCACGGTCAGGCGAGGCAAGGCTAAGGCACGACAACTCAAGGCTAGGCAATGCACGGAAGGCAAGCAAAGAGTAACGGAAGGCAAAGAAGGCAAGGGAAAGCAAGGGAAGGCAAGGGCAACGAAAGGAACGGCACGGTAAGGGGAAACAAAGCTAAGGCACGACAATGCAGGGCTAGGCAATGCACGGCAAGGCAAGGAAAGGGTAACGCAAGGCAAAGCACGGTGAGGCAAGACAAGGCAAATGCACGACAACGCACGGCTAGGCAATGCACGGCAAGGCAACGAAAGGGTAACTCAAGGCAAGGCACGGTCAGGCGAGGCAAGGCTAAGGCACGACAACGCAAGGCTAGGCAATGCACGGAAGGCAAGCAAAGAGTAACGGAAGGCAAGGAAGGCAAGGGAAAGCAGGGGAAGGCAAGGGTAACGAAAGGAACGGCACGGTAAGGGGAAACAAGGCTAAGGCACGACAACATAGGGCTAGGCAATGCAGGGCAAGGCAAGGAAAGGGTAACGCAAGGCAAGGCACGGTTTGGGGAGGAAGGCGAAAGCACGACAACGCAAGGCTAGGCAATGCACGGAAGGCAAGCAAAGAGTAACGGAAGGCAAGGAAGGCAAGGGAAAGCAAGGCAAGGCAAGTGTAACAGAAGGAACGGCACGGCAAGGGGAAACAAGGCTAAGGCACGGCAACGCACGGCTAGGCAATGCACGGCAAGGCAAGGAAAGGGTAACGCAAGGCAAGGCACGGTCAGGCGAGGCAAGGCTAAGGCACGACAACGCAAGGCTAGGCAATGCACGGCAAGGCAAGGAAAGGGTAACGCAAGGCAAGGCACGGTCAGGCGAGGCAAGGATAAGGCACGACAACGCAAGGCTAGGCAATAAACGGAAGGCAAGCAAAGAGTAACGGAAGGCAAGGAAGGCAAGGGAAAGCAGGGGAAGGCAAGGGTAACGGAAGGAACGGCACGGCAAGGGGAAACAAAGCTAAGGCACGACAACGCAGGGCTAGCCAATGCACGGCAAGGAAAGGAAAGGGTAACGCAAGGCAAGGCACCGTTACGCGAGGCAAGGCTAGGGCACGACAACGCAAGGCTAGGCAATGCACGGAAGGCAAGCAAAGTGTAACGGAAGGCAAGGAAGGCAAGGGAAAGCAAGGGAAGGCAAGGGTAACGGAAGGAACGGCACGGCAAGGGGAAACAAGGCTAAGGCACGGCAACGCACGGCTAGGCAATGCAGGGCAAGGCAAGGAAATCGTAACGCAAGGCAAGGCACCGTTACGTGAGGCAAGGCTAGGGCACGACAACGCAAGGCTAGGCAATGCACGGAAGGCAAGCAAAGAGGAACGGAACGCAAGGAAGGCTAGGAAAAGCAGGGAAAGGCAAGGGTAACGGAAGGAACGGCACGGCAAGGGGAAACAAGGCTAAGGAACGGCAACGCACGGCGCACGACAACACAGGTCTAGGCAATGCAGGGCAAGGCAAGGAAATGGTAACGCAAGGCAAGGCACGGTTTGGGGAGGCAAAGCTAATGCACGACAACGCAAGGCTAGGCAGTGCACGGCTAGGCAAGGAAAGAGTAACGGAAGGAAAGGAAGGCAAGGCAAAGCAAGGCAAGGCAAGTGTAACAAAAGGCAAGGCACGGCAAGGGGAAACAAGGCTACGGAACGGCAACGCACGGCTACGCAATGCACGGCCAGGCAAGGAAAGGGTAACGCAAGGCAAGGCACGGTAAGGCAAGACAAGGCTAAGGCACGGCAACGCACGGCTAGGCAATGCACGGCAAGGCAAGGAAAGGGTAACGCAAGGCAAGGCACGGTCAGGCGAGGCAAGGATAAGGCACGACAACGCAAGGCTAGGCAATAAACGGAAGGCAAGCAAAGAGTAACGGAAGGCAAGGAAGGCAAGGGAAAGCAGGGGAAGGCAAGGGTAACGGAAGGAACGGCACGGCAAGGGGAAACAAGGCTAAGGCACGGCAACGCACGGCTAGGCAATGCACGGCAAGGCAAGGAAAGGGTAACGCAAGGCAAGGCACTGTCAGGCGAAGCAAGGCTAAGGCACGACAATGCACGGCTAGGCAATGCACGGCTAGGCAAGCAAAGAGGAACGGAAGGCAAGGAAGGCTAGGGAAAGCAGGGAAAGGCAAGGGTAACGGAAGGAACGGCACGGTAAGGGCAAACAAGACTAAGGCACGACAACACAGGGCTAGGCAATGCAGGGCAAGGCAAGGAAATGGTAACGCAAGGCAAGGCACGGTTTGGGGAGGCAAAGCTAATGCACGACAACGCAAGGCTAGGCAGTGCAGGGCAAGGCAAGGAAAGGGTAACGCAAGGCAAGGCACGGTCAGGCGAGGCAAGGCTAAGGCACGACAACGCAAGGCTAGGCAATGCACGGAAAAGGGTAACGCAAGGCAAGGCACGGTGAGGCAAGGCAAGGCTGATGCACGACAACGCACGGCTAGGCAATGCACGGCAAGGCAAGGAAAGGGTAACGCAAGGCAAGGCACGGTCAGGCAAGGCAAGGCTAAGGCACGACAACACAGGGCTAGGCAATGCACGGCAAGGCAAGGAAAGGGTAACGCAAGGCAAGGCACGGTCAGGCGCGGCAAGGCTAAGGCACGACAACGCAAGGCTAGGCAATAAACGGAAGGCAAGCAAAGAGTAACGGAAGGCAAGGAAGGCAAGGGAAAGCAGGGGAAGGCAAGGGTAACGGAAGGAACGGCACGGCAAGGGGAAACAAGGCTGAGGCACGGCAACGCACGGCTAGGCAATGCACGGCAAGGCAAGGAAAGGGTAACGCAAGGCAAGGCACGGTGAGGCAAGGCAAGGGTAACGCAAGGCAAAGCACGGTGAGGCAAGACAAGGCAAATGCACGACAACGCACGGCTAGGCAATGCACGGCAAGGCAAGGAAAGGGTAACTCAAGGCAAGGCACGGTCAGGCGAGGCAAGGCTAAGGCACGACAACCCAAGGCTAGGCAATGCACGGAAGGCAAGCAAAGAGTAACGGAAGGCAAGGAAGGCAAGGGAAAGCAGGGGAAGGCAAGGGTAACGAAAGGAACGGCACGGTAAGGGGAAACAAGGCTAAGGCACGACAACACAGGGCTAGGCAATGCAGGGCAAGGCAAGGAAAGGGTAACGCAAGGCAAGGCACGGTTTGGGGAGGAAGGCGAATGCACGACAACGCAAGGCTAGGCAATGCACGGAAGGCAAGGAAAGAGTAACGGAAGGCAAGGGAAAGGAAGGCAAGGCAAGGGTAACAGAAGGAACGGCACGGAAAGGGGAAACAAGGCTAAGGCACGGCAACGCACGGCTAGGCAATGCACGGCAAGGCAAGGAAAGGGTAACGCAAGGCAAGGCACGGTGAGGCAAGGCAAGGCTGATGCACGACAACGCACGGCTAGGCAATGCACGGCAAGGCAAGGAAAGGGTAACGCAAGGCAAGGCACGGTCAGGCGAGGCAAGGCTAAGGCACGACAACGCAAGGCTAGGCAATGAACGGAAGGCAAGGCAAGGAAAGGGTAACGCAAGGCAAGGCACGGTCAGGCGAGGCAAGGCTAAGGCACGACAACTCAAGGCTAGGCAATGAACGGAAGGCAAGCAAAGAGTAACGGAAGGCAAGGAAGGCTAGGGAAAGCAGGGAAAGGCAAGGGTAACGGAAGGAACGGCACGGTAAGGGCAAACAAGACTAAGGCACGACAACACAGGGCTAGGCAATGCAGGGCAAGGCAAGGAAATGGTAACGCAAGGCAAGGCACGGTTTGGGGAGGCAAAGCTAATGCACGACAACGCAAGGCTAGGCAATGCACGGTAAGGCAAGGAAAGAGTAACGGAAGGAAAGGAAGGCAAAGCAAGGCAAGGCAAGGGTAACGGAAGGAACGGCACGGCAAGGGGAAACAAGGCTAAGGCACGGCAACGCACGGCTAGGCAATGCACGGCAAGGCAAGGAAAGGGTAACGCAAGGCAAGGCACTGTCAAGCGAGGCAAGGCTAAGGCACGACAACGCAAGGCTAGGCAATGCACGGAAGGAAAGCAAAAAGTAACGGAAGGCAATGAAAGGAAGGGAAAGCAAGGCAAGGTAAGGGTAACGCAAGGCAAGGCACGGTGAGGCAAGGCAAGGCTGATGCACGACAACGCACGGCTAGGCAATTCACGGCAAGGCAAGGAAAGGGTAACGCAAGGCAAGGCACGATCAGGCGAGGCAAGGCTAAGGCACGACAACGCAAGGCTAGGCAATGCACGGCAAGGCAAGGAAAGGGTAACGCAAGGCAAGGCACGGTAAGGCGCGGCAAGGCTAAAGCACGACAACGCAAGGCTAGGCAATAAACGGAAGGCAAGCAAAGAGTAACGGAAGGCAAGGAAGGCAAGGGAAAGCAGGGGAAGGCAAGGGTAACGGAAGGAACGTCACGGTAAGGGGAAACAAGGCTAAGGCACGACAACGCAGGGCTAGCCAATGCACGGCAAGGAAAGGAAAGGGTAACGCAAGGCAAGGCACCGTTACGCGAGGCAAGGCTAAGGCACGACAACGCAAGGCTAGGCAATGCACGGAAGGCAAGCAAAGACTAACGGAAGGCAAGGAAGGCAAGGGAAAGCAAGGCAAGGCAAGGGTAACGGAAGGAACGGCACGGCAAGGGGAAACAAGGCTAAGGCACGGCAACGCACGGGTAGGCAATGCACGGCCAGGCAAGGAAAGGGTAACGCAAGGCAAGGCACGGTAATGCAAGACTAGGCTAATGCACGACAACGCACGGCTAAGCAATGCACGGCCAGGCAAGGAAAGGGTAACGCAAGGCAAGGCACGGTGAGGCAAGGCAAGGCAAATGCACGACAACGCACGGCTAGGCAATGCACGGCAAGACAAGGAAAGGGTAACGCAAGGCAAGGAACGGTCAGGCGAGGCAAGGCTACGGCACGACAACGCAAGGCTAGGCAATGAACGGAAGGCAAGCAAAGAGTAACGGAAGGCAAGGAAGGCAAGGGAAAGCAAGGGAAGGCAAGGGCAACGAAAGGAACGGCACGGTAAGGGGAAACAAAGCTAAGGCACGACAATGCAGGGCTAGGCAATGCAGGGTAAGGCAAGGAAAGGGTAACGCAAGGCAAGGCACGGTTTGGGGAGGAAGGCGAATGCACGACAACGCAAGGCTAGGCAATGCACGGAAGGCAAGCAAAGAGTAACGGAAGGCAAGGAAGGCAAGGGAAAGCAAGGCAAGGCAAGGGTAACAGAAGGAACGGCACGGCAAGGGGAAACAAGGCTAAGGCACGGCAACGCACGGCTAGGCAATGCACGGCAAGGCAAGGAAAGGGTAACGCAAGGCAAGGCACGGTGAGGCAAGGCAAGGCTGATGCACGACAACGCACGGCTAGGCAATGCACGGCAAGGCAAGGAAAGGGTAACGCAAGGCAAGGCACGGTCAGGCGAGGCAAGGCTAAGGCACGACAACGCAAGGCTAGGCAATGCACGGCAAGGCAAGGAAAGGGTAACGCAAGGTAAGGCACGGTAAGGCGCGGCAAGGCTAAGGCACGACAACGCAAGGCTAGGCAATAAACGGAAGGCAAGCAAAGAGTAACGGAAGGCAAGGAAGGCAAGGGAAAGCAGGGGAAGGCAAGGGTAACGGAAGGAACGGCACGGTAAGGGGAAACAAGGCTAAGGCACGACAACGCAGGGCTAGCCAATGCACGGCAAGGAAAGGAAAGGGTAACGCAAGGCAAGGCACCGTTACGCGAGGCAAGGCTAGGGCACGACAACGCAAGGCTGCACGACAAGCAAGGCTATGCAATGCACGGAAGGCAAGCAAAGTGTAACGGAAGGCAAGGAAGGCAAGGGAAATCAAGGCAAGGCAAGGGTAACGGAAGGAACGGCACGGCAAGGGGAAACAAGGCTAAGGCACGGCAACGCACGGCTAGGCAATGCAGGGCAAGGCAAGGAAATCGTAACGCAAGGCAAGGCACCGTTACGCGAGGCAAGGCTAGGGCACGACAACGCAAGGCTAGGCAATGCACGGAAGGCAAGCAAAGAGGAACGGAACGCAAGGAAGGCTAGGAAAAGCAGGGAAAGGCAAGGGTAACGGAAGGAACGGCACGGTAAGGGCAAACAAGACTAAGGCACGACAACACAGGTCTAGGCAATGCAGGGCAAGGCAAGGAAATGGTAACGCAAGGCAAGGCACGGTTTGGGGAGGCAAAGCTAATGCACGACAACGCAAGGCTAGGCAGTGCACGGCTAGGCAAGGAAAGAGTAACGGAAGGAAAGGAAGGCAAGGCAAAGCAAGGCAAGGCAAGTGTAACAAAAGGCAAGGCACGGCAAGGGGAAACAAGGCTACGGAACGGCAACGCACGGCTACGCAATGCACGGCCAGGCAAGGAAAGGGTAACGCAAGGCAAGGCACGGTAAGGCAAGACAAGGCTAATGCACGACAACGCACGGCTAGGCAATGCACGGCCAGGCAAGGAAAGGATAACGCAAGGCAAGGCACGGTGAGGCAAGGCAAGGCAAATGCACGACAACGGACGGCTAGGCAATGCACGGCAAGGCAAGGAAAGGGTAACGCAAGGCAAGGCACGGTCAGGCGAGGCAAGGCTAAGGCACGACAACGCAAGGCTAGGCAATGAAGGGAAGGCAAGCAAAGAGTAACGGAAGGCAAGGAAGGCAAGGGAAAGCAAGGGAAGGCAAGGGCAACGAAAGGAACGGCACGGTAAGGGGAAACAAAGGTAAGGCACGACAATGCAGGGCTAGGCAATGCAGGGTAACGCAAGGCAAGGAAAGGGTAACGCAAGGCAAGGCACGGTTTGGGGAGGAAGGCTAAGGCACGACAACGCAAGGCTAGGCAATGCACGGAAGGCAAGCAAAGAGTAACGGAAGGCAAGGAAGGCAAGGGAAAGCAAGGCAAGGCAAGTGTAACAGAAGGAACGGCACGGCAAGGGGAAACAAGGCTAAGGCACGGCAACGCACGGCTAGGCAATGCACGGCAAGGCAAGGAAAGGGTAACGCAAGGCAAGGCACGGTGAGGCAAGGCAAGGCTGATGCACGACAACGCACGGCTAGGCAATGCACGGCAAGGCAAGGAAAGGGTAACGCAAGGCAAGGCACGGTCAGGCGAGGCAAGGATAAGGCACGACAACGCAAGGCTAGGCAATGCACGGCAAGGAAAGGAAAGGGTAACGCAAGGCAAGGCACGGTAAGGCGCGGCAAGGCTAAGGCACGACAACGCAAGGCTAGGCAATAAACGGAAGGCAAGCAAAGAGTAACGGAAGGCAAGGAAGGCAAGGGAAAGCAGGGGAAGGCAAGGGTAACGGAAGGAACGGCACGGTAAGGGGAAACAAGGCTAAGGCACGACAACGCAGGGCTAGCCAATGCACGGCAAGGAAAGGAAAGGGTAACGCAAGGCAAGGCACCGTTACGCGAGGCAAGGCTAGGGCATGACAACGCAAGGCTAGGCAATGCACGGAAGGCAAGCAAAGAGTAACGGAAGGCCAGGAAGGCAAGGGAAAGCAAGGCAAGGCAAGGGTAACGGAAGGAACGGCACGGCAAGGGGAAACAAGGCTAAGGCACGGCAACGCACGGCTAGGCAATGCACGGCAAGGCAAGGAAAGGGTAACGCAAGGCAAGGCACGGTCTGGCGAGGCAAGGCTAAGGCACGACAACGCAAGGCTAGGCAATGCACGGAAGGCAAGCAAAGAGGAACGGAAGGCAAGGAAGGCTAAGGAAAGCAGGGAAAGGCAAGGGTAACGGAAGGAACTGCACGGTAAGGGCAACCAAGACTAAGGCACGACAACACAGGGCTAGGCAATGCAGGGCAAGGCAAGGAAATGGTAACGCAAGGCAAGGCACGGTTTGGGGAGGCAAAGCTAATGCACGACAACGCAAGGATAGGCAGTGCACGGCTAGGCAAGGAAAGAGTAACGGAAGGAAAGGAAGGCAAGGCAAAGCAAGGCAAGGCAAGTGTAACAAAAGGCAAGGCACGGCAAGGGGAAACAAGGCTAAGGAAGGGCAACGCACGGCTACGCAATGCACGGCCAGGCAAGGAAAGGGTAACGCAAGGCAAGGCACGGTAAGGCAAGACAAGGCTAATGCACGACAACGCACGGCTAGGCAATGCACGGCCAGGCAAGGCAAGGGTAACGCAAGGCAAGGCACGGTGAGGCAAGGCAAGGCAAATGCACGACAACGCACGGCTAGGCAATGCACGGCAAGGCAAGGAAAGGGTAACGCAAGGCAAGGCACGGTCAGGCGAGGCAAGGCTAAGGCACGACAACGCAAGGCTAGGCAATGAACGGAAGGCAAGCAAAGAGTAACGGAAGGCAAGTAAGGCAAGGGAAAGCAGGGAAAGGCAAGGGTAACGGAAGGAACGGCACGGTAAGGGCAAACAAGACTAAGGCACGACAACGCAGGGCTAGGCAATGCACGGCAAGGCAAGGAAAGGGTAACGCAAGGCAAGGCACGGTTTGGGGAGGAAGGCGAATGCACGACAACGCAAGGCTAGGCAATGCACGGAAGGCAAGCAAAGAGTAACGGAAGGCAAGGAAGGCAAGGGAAAGCAAGGCAAGGCAAGGGTACCAGAAGGAACGGCACGGCAAGGGGAAACAAGGCTAAGGCACGGCAACGCACGGCTAGGCAATGCACGGCAAGGCAAGGAAAGGGTAACGCAAGGCAAGGCACTGTGAGGCAAGGCAAGGCTGATGCACGACAACGCACGGCTAGGCAATGCACGGCAAGGCAAGGAAAGGGTAATGCAAGGCAAGGCACGGTCAGGCGAGGCAAGGCTAAGGCACGACAACGCAAGGCTAGGCAATGCACGGCAAGGAAAGGAAAGGGTAACTCAAGGCAAGGCACGGTCAGGCGAGGCAAGGCTAAGGCACGACAACGCAAGGCTAGGCAATGCACGGAAGGCAAGCAAAGAGTAACGGAAGGCAAAGAAGGCAAGGGAAAGCAAGAGAAGGCTAGGGCAACGAAAGGAACGGCACGGTAAGGGGAAACAAAGCTAAGGCACGACAATGCAGGGCTAGGCAATGCACGGCAAGGCAAGGAAAGGGTAACGCAAGGCAAAGCACGGTGAGGCAAGACAAGGCAAATGCACGACAACGCACGGCTAGGCAATGCACGGCAAGGCAACGAAAGGGTAACTCAAGGCAAGGCACGGTCAGGCGAGGCAAGGCTAAGGCACTACAACGCAAGGCTAGGCAATGCACGGAAGGCAAGCAAAGAGTAACGGAAGGCAAGGAAGGCAAGGGAAAGCAGGGGAAGGCAAGGGTAACGAAAGGAACGGCACGGTAAGGGGAAACAAGGCTAAGGCACGACAACACAGGGCTAGGCAATGCAGGGCAAGGCAAGGAAAGGGTAACGCAAGGCAAGGCACGGTTTGGGGAGGCAAAGCTAATGCACAACAACGCAAGGCTAGGCAGTGCACGGCTAGGCAAGGAAAGAGTAACGGAAGGCAAGAAGGCAAGGCAAAGCAAGGCAACCAAGGGTAACAGAAGGAACGGCACGGCAAGGGGAAACAAGGCTAAGGAACGGCAACGCACGGCTAGGCAATGCACGGCAAGGCAAGGAAAGGGTAACGCAAGGCAAGGCACGGTCAGGCGAGGCAAGGCTAAGGCAAGACAACGCAAGGCTAGGCAATGCACGGCAAGGCAAGGAAAGGGTAACGCAAGGCAAGGCACGGTGAGGCAAGGCAAGGCTGATGCACGACAACGCACGGCTAGGCAATAAACGGAAGGCAAGCAAAGAGTAACGGAAGGCAAGGAAGGCAAGGGAAAGCAGGGGAAGGCAAGGGTAACGGAAGGAACGGCACGGCAAGGGGAAACAAGGCTAAGGCACGGCAACGCACGGCTAGGCAATGCACGGCAAGGCAAGGAAAGGGTAACGCAAGGCAAGGCACTGTCAGGCGAAGCAAGGCTAAGGCACGACAATGCAAGGCTAGGCAATGCACGGAAGGCAAGCAAAGAGGAACGGAAGGCAAGGAAGGCTAGGGAAAGCAGGGAAAGGCAAGGGTAACGGAAGGAACGGCACGGTAAGGGCAAACAAGACTAAGGCACGACAACACAGGGCTAGGCAATGCAGGGCAAGGCAAGGAAATGGTAACGCAAGGCAAGGCACGGTTTGGGGAGGCAAAGCTAATGCACGACAACGCAAGGCTAGGCAGTGCACGGCTAGGCAAGGAAAGAGTAACGGAAGGAAAGGAAGGCAAGGCAAATCAAGGCAAGGCAAGTGTAACAAAAGACAAGGCACGGCAAGGGGAAACAAGGCTAAGGAACGGCAACGCACGGCTACGCAATGCACGGCCAGGTAAGGAAAGGTTAACGCAAGGCAAGGCACGGTAAGGCAAGACAAGGCTAATGCACGACAACGCACGGCTAGGCAATGCACGGCCAGGCAAGGAAAGGGTAACGCAAGGCAAGGCACGGTGAGGCAAGGCAAGGCAAATGCACGACAACGCACGGCTAGGCAATGCACGGCAAGGCAAGGAAAGGGTAACGCAAGGCAAGGCACGGTCAGGCGAGGCAAGGCTAAGGCACGACAACGCAAGGCTAGGCAATGAACGGAAGGCAAGCAAAGAGTAACGGAAGGCAAGGAAGGCAAGGGAAAGCAAGGGAAGGCAAGGGCAACGAAAGGAACGGCACGGTAAGGGGAAACAAAGCTAAGGCACGACAATGCAGGGCTAGGCAATGCACGGCAAGGCAAGGAAAGGGTAAGGCAAGGCAAGGCACGGTGAGGCAAGAAAAGGCAAATGCACGACAACGCACGGCTAGGCAATGCCCGGCAAGGCAAGGAAAGGGGAACTCAAGGCAAGGCACGGTCAGGCGAGGCAAGGCTAAGGCACGACAACGCAAGTCTAGGCAATGCACGGAAGGCAAGCAAAGAGTAACGGAAGGCAAGGAAGGCAAGGGAAAGCAGGGGAAGGCAAGGGTAACGAAAGGAACGGCACGGTAAGGGGAAACAAGGCTAAGGCACGACAACACAGGGCTAGGCAATGCAGGGCAAGGCAAGGAAAGGGTAACGCAAGGCAAGGCACGGTTTGGTGAGGCAAAGCTAATGCACGACAACGCAAGGCTAGGCAGTGCACGGCTAGGCAAGGAAAGAGTAACGGAAG
Source organism: Macrotis lagotis (assembly GCF_037893015.1). Classification (NCBI taxonomy): domain Eukaryota; kingdom Metazoa; phylum Chordata; class Mammalia; order Peramelemorphia; family Peramelidae; genus Macrotis; species Macrotis lagotis. Next base: position 25,119 of record NW_027422356.1, read on the forward strand.
GAAAAGAAGGCAAGGCAAAGCAAGGCAAGGCAAGTGTAACAAAAGGCAAGGCACGGCAAGGGGAAACAAGGCTAAGGAACGGCAACGCACGGCTAGGCAATGCACGGCAAGGCAAGGAAATGGTAACGCAAGGCAAGGCACGGTGAGGCAAGGCAAGGCTAAGGCACGACAACGCACGGCTAGGCAATGCACCGCAAGGCAAGGAAAGGGTAACGCAAGGCAAGGCACGGTGAGGCAAGGCAAGGCTAATGCACGACAACGCACGGCTAGGCAATGCACGGCAAGGCAAGGAAAGGGTAACGCAAGGCAAGGCACGGTGAGGCGAGGCAAGGCTAAGGCACGACAACGCAAGGCTAGGCAATGCACGGCAAGGCAAGGAAAGGGTAACGCAAGGCAAGGCACGGTAAGGCGCGGCAAGGCTAAGGCACGACAACGCAAGGCTAGGCAATAAACGGAAGGCAAGCAAAGAGTAACGGAAGGCAAGGAAGGCAAGGGAAAGCAGGGGAAGGCAAGGGTAACGGAAGGAACGGCACGGCAAGGGGAAACAAGGCTGAGGCACGGCAACGCACGGCTAGGCAATGCACGGCAAGGCAAGGAAAGGGTAACGCAAGGCAAGGCACTGTCAGGCGAGGCAAGGCTAAGGCACGACAACGCAAGGCTAGGCAATGCACGGAAGGAAAGCAAAGAGTAACGGAAGGCAATGAAAGGAAGGGAAAGGAAGGCAAGGTAAGGGTAACGCAAGGCAAGGCACGGTGAGGCAAGGCAAGGCTGATGCACGACAACGCACGGCTAGGCAATTCACGGCAAGGCAAGGAAAGGGTAACGCAAGGCAAGGCACGGACAGGCGAGGCAAGGCTAAGACACGACAACGCAAGGCTAGGCAATGAACGGAAGGCAAGCAAAGAATAACGGAAGGCAAGGAAGGCTAGGGAAAGCAGGGAAAGGCAAGGGTAACGGAAGGAACGGCACGGTAAGGGCAAACAAGACTAAGGCACGACAACACAGGGCTAGGCAATGCAGGGCAAGGCAAGGAAATGGTAACGCAAGGCAAGGCACGGTTTGGGGAGGCAAAGCTAATGCACGACAACGCAAGGCTAGGCAGTGCACGGCTAGGCAAGGAAAGAGTAACGGAAGGAAAGGAAGGCAAGGCAAAGCAAGGCAAGGCAAGTGTAACAAAGGCAAGGTACGGCAAGGGGAAACAAGGCTAAGGAACGGCAACGCACGGCTACGCAATGCACGGCCAGGCAAGGAAAGGGTAACGCAAGGCAAGGCACGGTAAGGCAAGACAAGGCTAATGCACGACAACGCACGGCTAGGCAATGCACGGCCAGGCAAGGAAAGGGTAACGCAAGGCAAGGCACGGTGAGGCAAGGCAAGGCAAATGCACGACAACGCACGGCTAGGCAATGCACGGCAAGGCAAGGAAAGGGTAACGCAGGCAAGGCACGGTTTGGGGAGGCAAAGCTAATGCACGACAACGCAAGGCTAGGCAGTGCACGGCTAGGCAAGGAAAGAGTAACGGAAGGAAAGGAAGGCAAGGCAAAGCAAGGCAAGGCAAGTGTAACAAAAGGCAAGGCAACGGCAAGGGAAACAAGGCTAAGGAACGGCAACGCACGGCTATGCAATGCACGGCCAGGCAAGGAAAGGGTAACGCAAGGCACGGCACGGTAAGGCAAGACAAGGCTGATGCAGGACAACGCACGGCTAGGCAATTCACGGCAAGGCAAGGAAAGGGTAACGCAAGGCAAGGCACGGACAGGCGAGGCAAGGCTAAGACACGACAACGCAAGGCTAGGCAATGCACGGAAGGCAAGCAAAGAGGAACGGAAGGCAAGGAAGGCTAGGGAAAGCAGGGAAAGGCAAGGGTAACGGAAGGAACGGCACGGTAAGGGCAAACAAGACTAAGGCACGACAACACAGGGCTAGGCAATGCAGGGCAAGGCAAGGAAATGGTAACGCAAGGCAAGGCACGGTTTGGGGAGGCAAAGCTAATGCACGACAAAGCAAGGCTAGGCAGTGCACGGCTAGGCAAGGAAAGAGTAACGGAAGGAAAGAAAGGCAAGGCAAAGCAAGGCAAGGCAAGTGTAACAAAAGGCAAGGCACGGCAAGGGGAAACAAGGCTAAGGAACGGCAACGCACGGCTACGCAATGCACGGCCAGGCAAGGAAAGGGTAACGCAAGGCAAGGCACGGTAAGGCAAGACAAGGCTAATGCACGACAACGCACGGCTAGGCAATGCACGGCCAGGCAAGGAAAGGGTAACGCAAGGCAAGGCACAGTGAGGCAAGGCAAGGCAAATGCACGACAACGCACGGCTAGGCAATGCACGGCAAGGCAAAGAAAGGGTAACGCAAGGCAAGGCACGGTCAGGCGAGGCAAGTCTAAGGCACGACAACGCAAGGTTAGGCAATGGACGGAAGGCAAGCAAAGAGTAACGGAAGGCAAGGAAGGCAAGGGAAAGCAAGGGAAGGCAAGGGCAAGGAAAGGAACGGCACGGTAAGGGGAAACAAAGCTAAGGCACGACAATGCAGGGCTAGGAAATGCACGGCAAGGCAAGGAAAGGGTAACGCAAGGCAAAGCACGGTGAGGCAAGACAAGGCAAATGCACGACAACGCACGGCTAGGCAATGCACGGCAAGGCAAGGAAAGGGTAACTCAAGGCAAGGCACGGTCAGGCGAGGCAAGGCTAAGGCACGACAACGCAAGGCTAGGCAATGCACGGAAGGCAAGCAAAGAGTAACGGAAGGCAAGGAAGCCAAGGGAAAGCAGGGGAAGGCAAGGGTAACGAAAGGAACGGCACGGTAAGGGGAAACAAGGCTAAGGCACGACAACACAGGGCTAGGCAATGCAGGGCAAGGCAAGGAAAGGGTAACGCAAGGCAAGGCACGGTTTGGGGAGGAAGGCGAATGCACGACAACGCAAGGCTAGGCAATGCACGGAAGGCAAGCAAAGAGTAACGGAAGGCAAGGAAGGCAAGGGAAAGCAAGGCAAGGCAAGGGTAACAGAAGGAACGGCACGGCAAGGGGAAACAAGGCTAAGGCACTGCAACGCACGGCTAGGCAATGCACGGCAAGGCAACGAAAGGGTAACGCAAGGCAAGGCACGGTGAGGCAAGGCAAGGCTGATGCACGACAACGCACGGCTAGGCAATGCACGGCAAGGCAAGGAAAGGGTAACGCAAGGCAAGGCACGGTCAGGCGAGGCAAGGCTAAGGCACGACAACGCAAGGCTAGGCAATGCACGGCAAGGCAAGGAAAGGGTAACGCAAGGCAAGGCACGGTAAGGCGCGGCAAGGCTAAGGCACGACAACGCAAGGCTAGGCAATAAACGGAAGGCAAGCAAAGAGTAACGGAAGGCAAGGAAGGCAAGGGAAAGCAGGGGAAGGCAAGGGTAACGGAAGGAACGGCACGGTAAGGGGAAACAAGGCTAAGGCACGACAACGCAGGGCTAGCCAATGCACGGCAAGGAAAGGAAAGGGTAACGCAAAGCAAGGCACCGTTACGCGAGGCAAGGCTAGGGCACGACAACGCAAGGCTAGGCAATGCACGGAAGGCAAGCAAAGAGTAACGGAAGGCCAGGAAGGCAAGGGAAAGCAAGGCAAGGCAAGGGTAAGGGAAGGAACGGCACGGCAAGGGGAAACAAGGCTAAGGCACGGCAACGCACGGCTAGGCAATGCACGGCAAGGCAAGGAAAGGGTAACGCAAGGCAAGGCACTGTCAGGCGAGGCAAGGCTAAGGCACGACAACGCAAGGCTAGGCAATGCACGGAAGGAAAGCAAAGAGTAACGGAAGGCAATGAAAGGAAGGGAAAGCAAGGCATGGTAAGTGTAACGCAAGGCAAGGCACGGTGAGGCAAGGCAAGGCTGATGCACGACAACGCACGGCTAGGCAATGCACGGAAGGCAAGCAAAGTGTAACGGAAGGCAAGGAAGGCAAGGGAAAGCAAGGGAAGGCAAGGGTAACGGAAGGAACGGCACGGCAAGGGGAAACAAGGCTAAGGCACGGCAACGCACGGCTAGGCAATGCAGGGCAAGGCAAGGAAATGGTAACGCAAGGCAAGGCACCGTTACGCGAGGCAAGGCTAGGGCACGACAACGCAAGGCTAGGCAATGCACGGAAGGCAAGCAAAGAGGAACGGAACGCAAGGAAGGCTAGGAAAAGCAGGGAAAGGCAAGGGTAACGGAAGGAACGGCACGGTAAGGGCAAACAAGACTAAGGCACGACAACACAGGGCTAGGCAATGCAGGGCAAGGCAAGGAAATGGTAACGCAAGGCAAGGCACGGTTTGGGGAGGCAAAGCTAATGCACGACAACGCAAGGCTAGGCAGTGCACGGCTAGGCAAGGAAAGAGTAACGGAAGGAAAGGAAGGCAAGGCAAAGCAAGGCAAGGCAAGTGTAACAAAAGGCAAGGCACGGCAAGGGGAAACAAGGCTACGGAACGGCAACGCACGGCTACGCAATGCACGGCCAGGCAAGGAAAGGGTAACGCAAGGCAAGGCACGGTAAGGCAAGACAAGGCTAATGCACGACAACGCACGGCTAGGCAATGCACGGCCAGGCAAGGAAAGGATAACGCAAGGCAAGGCACGGTGAGGCAAGGCAAGGCAAATGCACGACAACGGACGGCTAGGCAATGCACGGCAAGGCAAGGAAAGGGTAACGCAAGGCAAGGCACGGTCAGGCGAGGCAAGGCTAAGGCACGACAACGCAAGGCTAGGCAATGAAGGGAAGGCAAGCAAAGAGTAACGGAAGGCAAGGAAGGCAAGGGAAAGCAAGGGAAGGCAAGGGCAACGAAAGGAACGGCACGGTAAGGGGAAACAAAGGTGAGGCACGACAATGCAGGGCTAGGCAATGCACGGCAAGGCAAGGAAAGGGTAACGCAAGGCAAAGCACGGTGAGGCAAGACAAGGCAAATGCACGACAAAGCACGGCTAGGCAATGCACGCCAAGGCAAGGAAAGGGTAACGCAAGGCAAGGCACGGTCAGGCGAGGCAAGGCTAAGGCACGACAACGCAAGGCTAGGCAATGCACGGAAGGCAAGCAAAGAGTAACGGAAGGCAAGGAAGGCAAGGGAAAGCAGGGGAAGGCAAGGGTAACGAAAGGAACGGCACGGTAAGGGGAAACAAGGCTAAGGCACGACAACACAGGGCTAGGCAATGCAGGGCAAGGCAAGGAAAGGGTAACGCAAGGCAAGGCACGGTTTGGGGAGGAAGGCGAAAGCACGACAACGCAAGGCTTGGCAATGCACGGAAGGCAAGCAAAGAGTAACGGAAGGCAAGGAAGGCAAGGGAAAGCAAGGCAAGGCAAGTGTAACAGAAGGAACGGCACGGCAAGGGGAAACAAGGCTAAGGCACGGCAACGCACGGCTAGGCAATGCACGGCAAGGCAAGGAAAGGGTAACGCAAGGCAAGGCACGGTGAGGCAAGGCAAGGCTGATGCACGACAACGCACGGCTAGGCAATGCACGGCAAGGCAAGGAAAGGGTAACGCAAGGCAAGGCACGGTCAGGCGAGGCAAGGCTAAGGCACGACAACGCAAGGCTAGGCAATGCACGGCAAGGAAAGGAAAGGGTAACGCAAGGCAAGGCACGGTAAGGCGCGGCAAGGCTAAGGCACGACAACGCAAGGCTAGGCAATAAACGGAAGGCAAGCAAAGAGTAACGGAAGGCAAGGAAGGCAAGGGAAAGCAGGGGATGGCAAGGGTAACGGAAGGAACGGCACGGTAAGGGGAAACAAGGCTAAGGCACGACAACGCAGGGCTAGCCAATGCACGGCAAGGAAAGGAAAGGGTAACACAAGGCAAGGCACCGTTACGCGAGGCAAGGCTAGGGCATGACAACGCAAGGCTAGGCAATGCACGGAAGGCAAACAAAGAGTAACGGAAGGCCAGGAAGGCAAGGGAAAGCAAGGCAAGGCAAGGGTAACGGAAGGAACGGCACGGCAAGGGGAAACAAGGCTAAGGCACGGCAACGCACGGCTAGGCAATGCACGGCAAGGCAAGGAAAGGGTAACGCAAGGCAAGGCACGGTCTGGCGAGGCAAGGCTAAGGCACGACAACGCAAGGCTAGGCAATGCACGGAAGGCAAGCAAAGAGGAACGGAAGGCAAGGAAGGCTAAGGAAAGCAGGGAAAGGCAAGGGTAACGGAAGGAACTGCACGGTAAGGGCAACCAAGACTAAGGCACGACAACACAGGGCTAGGCAATGCAGGGCAAGGCAAGGAAATGGTAACGCAAGGCAAGGCACGGTTTGGGGAGGCAAAGCTAATGCACGACAACGCAAGGCTAGGCAGTGCACGGCTAGGCAAGGAAAGAGTAACGGAAGGAAAGGAAGGCAAGGCAAAGCAAGGCAAGGCAAGTGTAACAAAAGGCAAGGCACGGCAAGGGGAAACAAGGCTAAGGAACGGCAACGCACGGCTACGCAATGCACGGCCAGGCAAGGAAAGGGTAACGCAAGGCAAGGCACGGTAAGGCAAGACAAGGCTAATGCACGACAACGCACGGCTAGGCAATGCACGGCCAGGCAAGGCAAGGGTAACGCAAGGCAAGGCACGGTGAGGGAAGGCAAGGCAAATGCACGACAACGCACGGCTAGGCAATGCACGGCAAGGCAAGGAAAGGGTAACGCAAGGCAAGGCACGGTCAGGCGAGGCAAGGCTAAGGCACGACAACGCAAGGCTAGGCAATGCACGGAAGGCAAGCAAAGAGTAACGGAAGGCAAGGAAGGCAAGGGAAAGCAGGGGAAGGCAAGGGTAACGAAAGGAACGGCACGGTAAGGGGAAACAAGGCTAAGGCACGACAACACAGGGCTAGGCAATGCAGGGCAAGGCAAGGAAAGGGTAACGCAAGGCAAGGCACGGTTTGGGGAGGAAGGCGAATGCACGACAACGCAAGGCTAGGCAATGCACGGAAGGCAAGCAAAGAGTAACGGAAGGCAAGGAAGGCAAGGGAAAGCAAGGCAAGGCAAGGGTACCAGAAGGAACGGCACGGCAAGGGGAAACAAGGCTAAGGCACGACAACGCACGGCTAGGCAATGCACGGCAAGGCAAGGAAAGGGTAACGCAAGGCAAGGCACGATCAGGCGAGGCAAGGCTAAGGCACGACAACGCAAGGCTAGGCAATGCACGGAAGGCAAGCAAAGAGGAACGGAAGGCAAGGAAGGGTAGGGAAAGCAGGGAAAGGCAAGGGTAACGGAAGGAACGGCACGGTAAGGGCAAACAAGACTAAGGCACGACAACACAGGGCTAGGCAATGCAGGGCAAGGCAAGGAAATGGTAACGCAAGGCAAGGCACGGTTTGGGGAGGCAAAGCTAATGCACGACAACGCAAGGCTAGGCAGTGCACGGCTAGGCAAGGAAAGAGTAACGGAAGGAAAGGAAGGCAAGGCAAAGCAAGGCAAGGCAAGTGTAACAAAAGGCAAGGCACGGCAAGGGGAAACAAGGCTAAGGAACGGCAACGCACGGCTACGCAATGCACGGCCAGGCAAGGAAAGGGTAACGCAAGGCAAGGCACGGTAAGGCAAGACAAGGCTAATGCACGACAACGCACGGCTAGGCAATGCACGGCCAGGCAAGGAAAGGGTAACGCAAGGCAAGGCACGGTGAGGCAAGGCAAGGCAAATGCACGACAACGCACGGCTAGGCAATGCACGGCAAGGCAAGGAAAGGGTAACGCAAGGCAAGGCACGGTCAGGCGAGGCAAGGCTAAGGCACGACAACGCAAGGCTAGGCAATGAACGGAAGGCAAGCAAAGAGTAACGGAAGGCAAGGAAGGCCAGGGAAAGCAAGGGAAGGCAAGGGCAACGAAAGGAACGGCACGGTAAGGGGAAACAAAGCTAAGGCAGGACAATGCAGGGCTAGGCAATGCACGGGAAGGCAAGGAAAGGGTAACGCAAGGCAAAGCACGGTGAGGCAAGACAAGGCAAATGCACGACAACGCACGGCTAGGCAATGCACGGCAAGGCAAGGAAAGGGTAACTCAAGGCAAGGCACGGTCAGGCGAGGCAAGGCTAAGGCACGACAACGCAAGGCTAGGCAATGCACGGAAGGCAAGGAAAGAGTAACGGAAGGCAAGGAAGGCAAGGGAAAGCAGGGGAAGGCAAGGGTAACGAAAGGAACGGCACGGTAAGGGGAAACAAGGCTAAGGCACGACAACGCAGGGCTAGCCAATGCACGGCAAGGAAAGGAAAGGGTAACGCAAGGCAAGGCACCGTTACGCGAGGCAAGGCTAAGGCACGACAACGCAAGGCTAGGCAATGCACGGAAGGCAAGCAAAGAGTAACGGAAGGCAAGGAAGGCAAGGGAAAGCAAGGCAAGGCAAGGGTAACGGAAGGAACGGCACGGCAAGGGGAAACAAGGCTAAGGCACGGCAACGCACGGCTAGGCAATGCAAGGCAAGGCAAGGAAAGGGTAACGCAAGGCAAGGCACTGTCAGGCGAGGCAAGGCTAAGACACGACAACGCAAGGCTAGGCAATGCACGGAAGGAAAGCAAAGAGTAACAGAAGGCAATGAAAGTAAGGGAAAGCAAAGCAAGGTAAGGGTAATGCAAGGCAAGGCACGGTAAGGCAAGACAAGGCTAATGCACGACAACGCACGGCTAGGCAATTCACGGCAAGGCAAGGAAAGGGTAACGCAAGGCAAGGCACGGTCAGGCGAGGCAAGGCTAAGGCAAGACAACGCAAGGCTAGGCAATGCACGGAAGGCAAGCAAAGAGGAACGGAAGGCAAGGAAGGCTAGGGAAAGCAGGGAAAGGCAAGGGTAACGGAAGGAACGGCACGGTAAGGGCAAACAAGACTAAGGCACGACAACACAGGGCTAGGCAATGCAGGGCAAGGCAAGGAAATGGTAACGCAAGGCAAGGCACGGTTTGGGGAGGCAAAGCTAATGCACGACAACGCAAGGCTAGGCAGTGCACGGCTAGGCAAGGAAAGAGTAACGGAAGGAAAGGAAGGCAAGGCAAATCAAGGCAAGGCAAGTGTAACAAAAGGCAAGGCACGGCAAGGGGAAACAAGGCTAAGGAACGGCAACGCACGGCTACGCAATGCACGGCCAGGCAAGGAAAGGGTAACGCAAGGCAAGGCACGGTAAGGCAAGACAAGGCTAATGCACGACAACGCACGGCTAGGCAATGCAGGGCAAGGCAAGGAAAGGGTAACGCAAGGCAAGGCACGGTGAGGCAAGGCAAGGCTAATGCACGACAACGCACGGCTAGGCAATGCACGGCAAGGCAAGGAAAGGGTAACGCAAGGCAAGGCACGGTCAGGCGAGGCAAGGCTAAGGCACGACAACGCAAGGCTAGGCAATGCACGGCAAGGCAAGGAAAGGGCAACGCAAGGCAAGGCACGGTCAGGCGAGGCAAGGCTAAGGCACGACAACGCAAGGCTAGGCAATGCACGGAAGGCAAGCAAAGAGTAACGGAAGGCAAGGAAGGCAAGGGAAAGCAAGGGAAGGCAAGGGCAACGAAAGGAACGGCACGGGAAGGGGAAACAAAGCTAAGGCACGACAAAGCACGGCTAGGCAATGCACGGCAAGGCAAGGAAAGGGTAACGCAAGGCAAGGCACGGTGAGGCAAGACAAGGCAAATGCACGACACCGCACGGCTAGGCAATGCACGGCTAGGCAATGCACGGCAAGGCAAGGAAAGGGTAACGCAAGGCAAGGCACGGACAGGCGAGGCAAGGCTAAGGCACGACAACGCAAGGCTAGGCAATGCACGGCAAGGCAAGGAAAGGGTAACGCAAGGCAAGGCACGGTCAGGCGAGGCAAGGCTAAGGCACGACAACGCAAGGCTAGGCAATGCACGGAAGGCAAGCAAAGAGTAACGGAAGGCAAGGAAGGCAAGGGAAAGCAAGGGAAGGCAAGGGCAACGAAAGGAACGGCACGGTAAGGGGAAACAAGGCTAAGGCACGACAACGCAGGGCTAGGCAATGCAGGGCAAGGCAAGGAAAGGGTAACGCAAGTCAAGGCACGGTTTGGGGAGGCAAGGCGAATGCACGACAACGCAAGGCTAGGCAATGCACGGAAGGCAAGCAAAGAGTAACGGAAGGCAAGGAAGGCAAGGGAAAGCAAGGCAAGGCAAGGGTAACAGAAGGAACGGCACGGCAAGGGGAAACAAGGCTAAGGCACGGCAACGCACGGCTTGGCAATGCACGGCAAGGCAAGGAAAGGGTAACGCAAGGCAAGGCACGGTGAGGCAAGGCAAGGCTGATGCACGACAACGCACGGCTAGGCAATGCACGGCAAGGCAAGGAAAGGGTAACGCAAGGCAAGGCACGGTCAGGCGAGGCAAGGCTAAGCCACGACAACGCAAGGCTAGGCAATGCACGGCAAGGCAAGGAAAGGGTAACGCAAGGCAAGGCACGGTAAGGCGCGGCAAGGCTAAGGCACGACAACGCAAGGCTAGGCAATGCACGGAAGGCAAGCAAAGAGTAACGGAAGGCAAGGAAGGCAAGGGAAAGCAGGGGAAAGCAAGGGTAACGGAAGGAACGGCACGGTAAGGGGAAACAAGGCTAAGGCACGACAACGCAGGGCTAGCCAATGCACGGCAAGGAAAGGAAAGGGTAACGCAAGGCAAGGCACCGTTACGCGAGGCAAGGCTAGGGCATGACAACGCAAGGCTAGGCAATGCACGGAAGGCAAGCAAAGAGTAACGGAAGGCCAGGAGGGCAAGGGAAAGCAAGGCAAGGCAAGGGTAACGGAAGGAACGGCACGGCAAGGGGAAACAAGGCTAAGGCACGGCAACGCACGGCTAGGCAATGCACGGCAAGGCAAGGAAAGGGTAACGCAAGGCAAGGCACGGTCAGGCGAGGCAAGGCTAAGGCACGACAACGCAAGGCTAGGCAATGCACGGAAGGCAAGCAAAGAGGAACGGAAGGCAAGGAAGGCTAGGGAAAGCAGGGAAAGGCAAGGGTAACGGAAGGAACGGCACGGTAAGGGCAAACAAGACTAAGGCACGACAACACAGGGCTAGGCAATGCAGGGCACGGCAAGGAAATGATAACGCAAGGCAAGGCACGGTTTGGGGAGGCAAAGCTAATGCACGACAACGCAAGGCTAGGCAGTGCACGGCTAGGCAAGGAAAGAGTAACGGAAGGAAAGGAAGGCAAGGCAAATCAAGGCAAGGCAAGTGTAACAAAAGGCAAGGCACGGCAAGGGGAAACAAGGCTAAGGAACGGCAACGCACGGCTACGCAATGCACGGCCAGGCAAGGAAAGGGTAACGCAAGGCAAGGCACGGTAAGGCAAGACAAGGCTAATGCACGACAACGCACGGCTAGGCAATGCACGGCCAGGCAAGGAAAGGGTAACGCAAGGCAAGGCACGGTGAGGCAAGGCAAGGCAAATGCACGACAACGCACGGCTAGGCAATGCACGGCAAGGCAAGGAAAGGGTAACGCAAGGCAAGGCACGGTCAGGCGAGGCAAGGCTAAGGCACGACAACGCAAGGCTAGGCAATGAACGGAAGGGAAGCAAAGAGTAACGGAAGGCAAGGAAGGCAAGGGAAAGCAAGGGAAGGCAAGGGCAACGAAAGGAACGGCACGGTAAGGGGAAACAAGGCTAAGGAACGGCAACGCACGGCTACGAAATGCACGGCAAGGCAAGGAAAGGGTAACGCAAGGCAAGGCACGGTGAGGCAAGGCAAGGCTGATGCACGACAACGCACGGCTAGGCAATGCACGGCAAGGCAAGGAAAGGGTAACGCAAGGCAAGGCACGGTCAGGCGAGGCAAGGCTAAGGCAAGACAACGCAAGGCTAGGCAATGCACCGCAAGGCAAGGAAAGGGTAACGCAAGGCAAGGCACGGTGAGGCAAGGCAAGGTTGATGCACGAAAACGCACGGCTTGGCAATGCACGGCAAGGCAAGGAAAGGGTAACGCAAGGCAAGGCACGGTCAGGCGAGGCAAGGCTAAGGCACGACAACACAAGGCTAGGCAATGCACGGCAAGGCAAGGAAAGGGTAACGCAAGGCAAGGCACGGTAAGGCGCGGCAAGGCTAAGGCACGACAACGCAAGGCTAGGCAATAAACGGAAGGCAAGCAAAGAGTAACGGAAGGCAAGGAAGGCAAGGGAAAGCAGGGGAAGGCAAGGGTAACGGAAGGAACGGCACGGCAAGGGGAAACAAGGCTAAGGCACGGCAACGCACGGCTAGGCAATGCACGGCAAGGCAAGGAAAGGGTAACGCAAGGCAAGGCACTGTCAGGCGAGGCAAGGCTAAGGCACGACAACGCAAGGCTAGGCAATGCACGGAAGGAAAGCAAAGAGTAGCGGAAGGCAATGAAAGGAAGGGAAAGGAAGGCAAGGTAAGGGTAACGCAAGGCAAGGCACGGTGAGGCAAGGCAAGGCTGATGCACGACAACGCACGGCTAGGCAATTCACGGCAAGGCAAGGAAAGGGTAACGCAAGGCAAGGCACGGTCAGGCGAGGCAAGGCTAAGGCACGACAACGCAAGGCTAGGCAATGCACGGAAGGCAAGCAAAGAGGAACGGAAGGCAAGGAAGGCTAGGGAAAGCAGGGAAAGGCAAGGGTAACGGAAGGAACGGCACGGTAAGGGCAAACAAGACTAAGGCACGAAAACACAGGGCTAGGCAATGCAGGGCAAGGCAAGGAAATGGTAACGCAAGGCAAGGCACGGTTTGGGGAGGCAAAGCTAATGCACGACAACGCAAGGCTAGGCAGTGCACGGCTAGGCAAGGAAAGAGTAACGGAAGGAAAGGAAGGCAAGGCAAAGCAAGGCAAGGCAAGTGTAACAAAAGGCAAGGCACGGCAAGGGGAAACAAGGCTAAGGAACGGCAACGCACGGCTACGCAATGCATGGCCAGGCAAGGAAAGGGTAACGCAAGGCAAGGCACGGTAAGGCAAGACAAGGCTAATGCACGACAACGCACGGCTAGGCAATGCACGGCCAGGCAAGGAAAGGGTAACGCAAGGCAAGGCACGGTGAGGCAAGGCAAGGCAAATGCACGACAACGCACGGATAGGCAATGCACGGCAAGGCAAGGAAAGGGTAACGCAAGGCAAGGCACTGACAGGCGAGGCAAGGCTAAGGCACGACAACGCACGGCTAGGCAATGCACGGCAAGGCAAGGAAAGGGTAACGCAAGGCAAGGCACGGTCAGGCGAGGCAAGGCTAAGGCACGACAACGCAAGGCTAGGCAATGCACGGAAGGCAAGCAAAGACTAACGGAAGGCAAGGAAGGCAAGGGAAAGCAAGGCAAGGCAAGGGTAACGGAAGGAACGGCACGGTAAGGGGAAACAAAGCTAAGGCACGACAACGCACGGCTAGGCAATGCACGGCCAGGCAAGGAAAGGGTAACGCAAGGCAAGGCAGGGGGAGGCAAGGCAAAGGTAATGCACGACAGCGCACGGCTAGGCAATGCAGGGCAAGGCAAGGAAAGGGTAACGCAAGGGAAGGCACGGTTTGGGGAGGCAAGGCTAATGCACGACAACGCAAGGCTAGGCAATGCACGGAAGGCAAGCAAAGAGTAACGGAAGGCAAGGAAGGCAAGGGAAAGCAAGGCAAGGCAAGGGTAACAGAAGGAACGGCACGGCAAGGGGAAACAAGGCTAAGGGACGGCAACGCACGGCTAGGCAATGCACGGAAAGGCAAGGAAAGGGTAACGCAAGGCAAGGCAAGGCACGGTGAGGCAAGGCAAGGCTAATGCACGACAACGCACGGCTAGGCAATGCACGGCAAGGCAAGGAAAGGGTAACGCAAGGCAAGGCACGGTCAGGCGAGGCAAGGCTAAGCCACGACAACGCAAGGCTAGGCAATGCACGGCAAGGCAAGGAAAGGGTAACGCAAGGCAAGGCACGGTAAGGCGCGGCAAGGCTAAGGCACGACAACGCAAGGCTAGGCAATAAACGGAAGGCAAGCAAAGAGTAACGGAAGGCAAGGAAGGCAAGGGAAAGCAGGGGAAGGCAAGGGTAACGGAAGGAACGGCACGGTAAGGGGAAACAAGGCTAAGGCACGACAACGCAGGGCTAGCCAATGCACGGCAAGGAAAGGAAAGGGTAACGCAAGGCAAGGCACCTTTACGCGAGGCAAGGCTAGGGCATGACAACGCAAGGCTAGGCAATGCACGGAAGGCAAGCAAAGAGTAACGGAAGGCCAGGAGGGCAAGGGAAAGCAAGGCAAGGCAAGGGTAACGGAAGGAACGGCACGGCAAGGGGAAACAAGGCTAAGGCACGGCAACGCACGGCTAGGCAATGCACGGCAAGGCAAGGAAAGGGTAACGCAAGGCAAGGCACGGTCAGGCGAGGCAAGGCTAAGGCCCGACAACGCAAGGCTAGGCAATGCACGGAAGGCAAGCAAAGAGGAACGGAAGGCAAGGAAGGGTAGGGAAAGCAGGGAAAGGCAAGGGTAACGGAAGGAACGGCACGGTAAGGGCAAACAAGACTAAGGCACGACAACACAGGGCTAGGCAATGCAGGGCAAGGCAAGGAAATGGTAACGCAAGGCAAGGCACGGTTTGGGGAGGCAAAGCTAATGCACGACAACGCAAGGCTAGGCAGTGCACGGCTAGGCAAGGAAAGAGTAACGGAAGGAAAGGAAGGCAAGGCAAAGCAAGGCAAGGCAAGTGTAACAAAAGGCAAGGCACGGCAAGGGGAAACAAGGCTAAGGAACGGCAACGCACGGCTACGCAATGCACGGCCAGGCAAGGAAAGGGTAACGCAAGGCAAGGCACGGTAAGGCAAGACAAGGCTAATGCACGACAACGCACGGCTAGGCAATGCACGGCCAGGCAAGGAAAGGGTAACGCAAGACAAGGCACGGTGAGGCAAGGCAAGGCAAATGCACGACAACGCACGGCTTGGCAATGCACGGCAAGGCAAGGAAAGGGTAACGCAAGGCAAGGCACGGTCAGGCGAGGCAAGGCTAAGGCACGACAACGCAAGGCTAGGCAATGAACGGAAGGCAAGCAAAGAGTAACGGAAGGCAAGGAAGGCAAGGGAAAGCAAGGGAAGGCAAGGGCAACGAAAGGAACGGCACGGTAAGGGGAAACAAAGCTAAGGCAGGACAATGCAGGGCTAGGCAATGCACGGCAAGGCAAGGAAAGGGTAACGCAAGGCAAAGCACGGTGAGGCAAGACAAGGCAAATGCACGACAACGCACGGCTAGGCAATGCACGGCAAGGCAAGGAAAGGGTAACTCAAGGCAAGCCACGGTCAGGCGAGGCAAGGCTAAGGCACGACAACGCAAGGCTAGGCAATGCACGGAAGGCAAGCAAAGAGTAACGGAAGGCAAGGAAGGCAAGGGAAAGCAGGGGAAGGCAAGGGTAACGGAAGGAACGGCACGGTAAGGGGAAACAAGGCTAAGGCACGACAACGCAGGGCTAGCCAATGCACGGCAAGGAAAGGAAAGGGTAACGCAAGGCAAGGCACCGTTACGCGAGGCAAGGCTAAGGCACGACAACGCAAGGCTAGGCAATGCACGGAAGGCAAGCAAAGAGTAACGGAAGGCAAGGAAGGCAAGGGAAAGCAAGGCAAGGCAAGGGTAACGGAAGGAACGGCACGGCAAGGGGAAACAAGGCTAAGGCACGGCAACGCACGGATAGGCAATGCACGGCAAGGCAAGGAAAGGGTAACGCAAGGCAAGGCACTGTCAGGCGAGGCAAGGCTAAGACACGACAACGCAAGGCTAGGCAATGCACGGAAGGAAAGCAAAGAGTAACAGAAGGCAATGAAAGTAAGGGAAAGCAAAGCAAGGTAAGGGTAACGCAAGGCAAGGCACGGTAAGACAAGACAAGGCTAATGCACGACAACGCCCGGCTAGGCAATTCACGGCAAGGCAAGGAAAGGGTAACGCAAGGCAAGGCACGGTCAGGCGAGGCAAGGCTAAGGCACGACAACGCAAGGCTAGGCAATGCACGGAAGGCAAGCAAAGAGGAACGGAAGGCAAGGAAGGCTAGGGAAAGCAGAGAAAGGCAAGGGTAACGGAAGGAACGGCACGGTAAGGGCAAACAAGACTAAGGCACGACAACACAGGGCTAGGCAATGCAGGGCAAGGCAAGGAAATGGTAACGCAAGGCAAGGCACGGTTTGGGGAGGCAAAGCTAATGCACGACAACGCAAGGCTAGGCAGTGCACGGCTAGGCAAGGAAAGAGTAACGGAAGGAAAGGAAGGCAAGGCAAATCAAGGCAAGGCAAGTGTAACAAAAGGCAAGGCACGGCAAGGGGAAACAAGGCTAAGGAACGGCAACGCACGGCTACGCAATGCACGGCCAGGCAAGGAAAGGGAAACGCAAGGCAAGGCACGGTAAGGCAAGACAGGGCTAATGCACGACAACGCACGGCTAGGCAATGCACGGCCAGGCAAGGAAAGGGTAACGCAAGGCAAGGCACGGTCAGGCGAGACAAGGCTAATGCACGACAACGCACGGCTACGCAATACACGGCAAGGCAAGGAAAGGGTAACGCAAGGCAAGGCACGGACAGGCGAGGCAAGGCTAAGGCACGACAACGCAAGGCTAGGCAATGAACGGAAGGCAAGCAAAGAGTAACGGAAGGCAAGGAAGGCAAGGGAAAGCAAGGGAAGGCAAGGGCAACGAAAGGAACGGCACGGTAAGGGGAAACAAAGCTAAGGCACGACAATGCAGGGCTAGGCAATGCACGGCAAGGCAAGGAAAGGGTAACGCAAGGCAAAGCACGGTGAGGCAAGACAAGGCAAATGCACGACAACGCACGGCTAGGCAATGCACGGCAAGGCAAGGAAAGGGTAACTCAAGGCAAGGCACGGTCAGGCGAGGCAAGGCTAAGGCACGACAACGCAAGGCTAGGCAATGCACGGAAGGCAAGCAAAGAGTAACGGAAGGCAAGGAAGGCAAGGGAAAGCAGGGGAAGGCAAGGGTAACGAAAGGAAAGGCACGGTAAGGGGAACAAGGCTAAGGCACGACAACACAGGGCTAGGCAATGCACGGCAAGGCAAGGAAAGGGTAACGCAAGGCAAGGCACGGTGAGGCAAGGCAAAGCTAATGCACGACAACGCAAGGCTAGGCAGTGCACGGCTAGGCAAGGAAAGAGTAACGGAAGGCAAGGAAGGCAAGGGAAAGCAAGGCAAGGCAAGGGTAACAGAAGGAACGGCACGGCAAGGGGAAACAAGGCTAAGGAACGGCAACGCACGGCTACGCAATGCACGGCCAGGCAAGGAAAGGGTAACGCAAGGCAAGGCACGGTAAGGCAAGGCAAGGCTAATGCACGACAACGCACGGCTAGGCAATGCACGGCAAGGCAAGGAAAGGGTAACGCAAGGCAAGGCACGGTCAGGCGAGGCAAGGCTAAGGCACGACAACGCAAGGCTAGGCAATGCACGGAAGGCAAGCAAAGAGGAACGGAAGGCAAGGAAGGCTAGGGAAAGCAGGGAAAGGCAAGGGTAACGGAAGGAACGGCACGGTAAGGGCAAACAAGACTAAGGCACGAAAACACAGGGCTAGGCAATGCAGGGCAAGGCAAGGAAATGGTAACGCAAGGCAAGGCACGGTTTGGGGAGGCAAAGCTAATGCACGACAACGCAAGGCTAGGCAGTGCACGGCTAGGCAAGGAAAGAGTAACGGAAGGCAAGGAAGGCAAGGGAAAGCAAGGCAAGGCAAGGGTAACGGAAGGAACGGCACGGCAAGGGGAAACAAGGCTAAGGAACGGCAACGCACGGCTACGCAATGCACGGCCAGGCAAGGAAAGGGTAACGCAAGGCAAGGCACGGTAAGGCAAGACAAGGCTAATGCACGACAACGCACGGCTAGGCAATGCACGGCCAGGCAAGGAAAGGGTAACGCAAGGCAAGGCACGGTGAGGCAAGGCAAGGCAAATGCACGACAACGCACGGATAGGCAATGCACGGCAAGGCAAGGAAAGGGTAACGCAAGGCAAGGCACGGACAGGCGAGGCAAGGCTAAGGCACGACAACGCAAGGCTAGGTAATGCACGGCAAGGCAAGGAAAGGGTAACGCAAGGCAAGGCACGGTCAGGCGAGGCAAGGCTAAGGCACGACAACGCAAGGCTAGGCAATGAACGGAAGGCAAGCAAAGAGTAACGGAAGGCAAGGAAGGCAAGGGAAAGCAAGGGAAGGCAAGGGCAACGAAAGGAACGGCACGGTAAGGGGAAACAAAGCTAAGGCACGACAATGCAGGGCTAGGCAATGGACGGCAAGGCAAGGAAAGGGTAACGCAAGGCAAAGCACGGTGAGGCAAGACAAGGCAAATGAACGACAAAGCACGGCTAGGCAATGCAGGGCAAGGCAAGGAAAGGGTAACGCAAGGGAAGGCACGGTTTGGGGAGGAAGGCGAATGCATGACAACGCAAGGCTAGGCAATGCACGGAAGGCAAGCAAAGAGTAACGGAAGGCAAGGAAGGCAAGGGAAAGCAAGGCAAGGCAAGGGTAACAGAAGGAACGGCACGGCAAGGGGAAACAAGGCTAAGGCACGGCAACGCACGGCTAGGCAATGCACGGAAAGGCAAGGAAAGGGTAACGCAAGGCAAGGCACGGTGAGGCAAGGCAAGGCTGATGCACGACAACGCACGGCTAGGCAATGCACGGCAAGGCAAGGAAAGGGTAACGCAAGGCAAGGCACGGTCAGGCGAGGCAAGGCTAAGGCACGACAACGCAAGGCTAGGCAATGCACGGCAAGGCAAGGAAAGGGTAACGCAAGGCAAGGCACGGTAAGGCGCGGCAAGGCTAAGGCACGACAACGCAAGGCTAGGCAATAAACGGAAGGCAAGCAAAGAGTAACGGAAGGCAAGGAAGGCAAGGGAAAGCAGGGGAAGGCAAGGGTAACGGAAGGAACGGCACGGTAAGGGGAAACAAGGCTAAGGCACGACAACGCAGGGCTAGCCAATGCACGGCAAGGAAAGGAAAGGGTAACGCAAGGCAAGGCACCGTTACGCGAGGCAAGGCTAGGGCATGACAACGCAAGGCTAGGCAATGCACGGAAGGCAAGCAAAGAGTAACGGAAGGCCAGGAGGGCAAGGGAAAGCAAGGCAAGGCAAGGGTAACGGAAGGAACGGCACGGCAAGGGGAAACAAGGCTAAGGCACGGCAACGCACGGCTAGGCAATGCACGGCAAGGCAAGGAAAGGGTAACGCAAGGCAAGGCACGGTCAGGCGAGGCAAGGCTAAGGCACGACAACGCAAGGCTAGGCAATGCACGGAAGGCAAGCAAAGAGGAACGGAAGGCAAGGAAGGGTAGGGAAAGCAGGGAAAGGCAAGGGTAACGGAAGGAACGGCACGGTAAGGGCAAACAAGACTAAGGCACGACAACACAGGGCTAGGCAATGCAGGGCAAGGCAAGGAAATGGTAACGCAAGGCAAGGCACGGTTTGGGGAGGCAAAGCTAATGCACGACAACGCAAGGCTAGGCAGTGCACGGCTAGGCAAGGAAAGAGTAACGGAAGGAAAGGAAGGCAAGGCAAAGCAAGGCAAGGCAAGTGTAACAAAAGGCAAGGCACGGCAAGGGGAAACAAGGCTAAGGAACGGCAACGCACGGCTACGCAATGCACGGCCAGGCAAGGAAAGGGTAACGCAAGGCAAGGCACGGTAAGGCAAGACAAGGCTAATGCACGACAACGCACGGCTAGGCAATGCACGGCCAGGCAAGGAAAGGGTAACGCAAGACAAGGCACGGTGAGGCAAGGCAAGGCAAATGCACGACAACGCACGGCTAGGCAATGCACGGCAAGGCAAGGAAAGGGTAACGCAAGGCAAGGCACGGTCAGGCGAGGCAAGGCTAAGGCACGACAACGCAAGGCTAGGCAATGAACGGAAGGCAAGCAAAGAGTAACGGAAGGCAAGGAAGGCAAGGGAAAGCAAGGGAAGGCAAGGGCAACGAAAGGAACGGCACGGTAAGGGGAAACAAAGCTAAGGCAGGACAATGCAGGGCTAGGCAATGCACGGCAAGGCAAGGAAAGGGTAACGCAAGGCAAAGCACGGTGAGGCAAGACAAGGCAAATGCACGACAACGCACGGCTAGGCAATGCACGGCAAGGCAAGGAAAGGGTAACTCAAGGCAAGCCACGGTCAGGCGAGGCAAGGCTAAGGCACGACAACGCAAGGCTAGGCAATGCACGGAAGGCAAGCAAAGAGTAACGGAAGGCAAGGAAGGCAAGGGAGAGCAGGGGAAGGCAAGGGTAACGGAAGGAACGGCACGGTAAGGGGAAACAAGGCTAAGGCACGACAACGCAGGGCTAGCCAATGCACGGCAAGGAAAGGAAAGGGTAACGCAAGGCAAGGCACCGTTACGCGAGGCAAGGCTAAGGCACGACAACGCAAGGCTAGGCAATGCACGGAAGGCAAGCAAAGAGTAACGGAAGGCAAGGAAGGCAAGGGAAAGCAAGGCAAGGCAAGGGTAACGGAAGGAACGGCACGGCAAGGGGAAACAAGGCTAAGGCACGGCAACGCACGGATAGGCAATGCACGGCAAGGCAAGGAAAGGGTAACGCAAGGCAAGGCACTGTCAGGCGAGGCAAGGCTAAGACACGACAACGCAAGGCTAGGCAATGCACGGAAGGAAAGCAAAGAGTAACAGAAGGCAATGAAAGTAAGGGAAAGCAAAGCAAGGTAAGGGTAACGCAAGGCAAGGCACGGTAAGACAAGACAAGGCTAATGCACGACAACGCCCGGCTAGGCAATTCACGGCAAGGCAAGGAAAGGGTAACGCAAGGCAAGGCACGGTCAGGCGAGGCAAGGCTAAGGCACGACAACGCAAGGCTAGGCAATGCACGGAAGGCAAGCAAAGAGGAACGGAAGGCAAGGAAGGCTAGGGAAAGCAGGGAAAGGCAAGGGTAACGGAAGGAACGGCACGGTAAGGGCAAACAAGACTAAGGCACGACAACACAGGGCTAGGCAATGCAGGGCAAGGCAAGGAAATGGTAACGCAAGGCAAGGCACTGTTTGGGGAGGCAAAGCTAATGCACGACAACGCAAGGCTAGGCAGTGCACGGCTAGGCAAGGAAAGAGTAACGGAAGGAAAGGAAGGCAAGGCAAATCAAGGCAAGGCAAGTGTAACAAAAGGCAAGGCACGGCAAGGGGAAACAAGGCTAAGGAACGGCAACGCACGGCTACGCAATGCACGGCCAGGCAAGGAAAGGGAAACGCAAGGCAAGGCACGGTAAGGCAAGACAGGGCTAATGCACGACAACGCACGGCTAGGCAATGCACGGCCAGGCAAGGAAAGGGTAACGCAAGGCAAGGCACGGTGAGGCAAGGCAAGGCAAATGCACGACAACGCACGGCTAGGCAATGCACGGCAAGGCAAGGAAAGGGTAACGCAAGGCAAGGCACGGACAGGCGAGGCAAGGCTAAGGCACGACAACGCAAGGCTAGGCAATGAACGGAAGGCAAGCAAAGAGTAACGGAAGGCAAGGAAGGCAAGGGAAAGCAAGGGAATGCAAGGGCAACGAAAGGAACGGCACGGTAAGGGGAAACAAAGCTAAGGCACGACAATGCAGGGCTAGGCAATGCACGGCAAGGCAAGGAAAGGGTAACGCAAGGCAAAGCACGGTGAGGCAAGACAAGGCAAATGCACGACAACGCACGGCTAGGCAATGCACGGCAAGGCAAGGAAAGGGTAACTCAAGGCAAGGCACGGTCAGGCGAGGCAAGGCTAAGGCACGACAACGCAAGGCTAGGCAATGCACGGAAGGCAAGCAAAGAGTAACGGAAGGCAAGGAAGGCAAGGGAAAGCAGGGGAAGGCAAGGGTAACGAAAGGAAAGGCACGGTAAGGGGAACAAGGCTAAGGCACGACAACACAGGGCTAGGCAATGCAGGGCAAGGCAAGGAAAGGGTAACGCAAGGCAAGGCACGGTTTGGGGAGGCAAAGCTAATGCACGACAACGCAAGGCTAGGCAGTGCACGGCTAGGCAAGGAAAGAGTAACGGAAGGCAAGAAGGCAAGGCAAAGCAAGGCAAGGCAAGGGTAACAGAAGGAACGGCACGGCAAGGGGAAACAAGGCTAAGGAACGGCAACGCACGGCTACGCAATGCACGGCCAGGCAAGGAAAGGGTAACGCAAGGCAAGGCACGGTGAGGCAAGGCAAGGCTGATGCACGACAACGCACGGCTAGGCAATGCACGGCAAGGCAAGGAAAGGGTAACGCAAGGCAAGGCACGGTCAGGCGAGGCAAGGCTAAGGCAAGACAACGCAAGGCTAGGCAATGCACCGCAAGGCAAGGAAAGGGTAACGCAAGGCAAGGCACGGTGAGGCAAGGCAAGGCTGATGCACGAAAACGCACGGCTTGGCAATGCACGGCAAGGCAAGGAAAGGGTAACGCAAGGCAAGGCACGGTCAGGCGAGGCAAGGCTAAGGCACGACAACACAAGGCTAGGCAATGCACGGCAAGGCAAGGAAAGGGTAACGCAAGGCAAGGCACGGTCAGGCGAGGCAAGGCTAAGGCACGACAACGCAAGGCTAGGCAATGCACGGAAGGCAAGCAAAGAGGAAGGGAAGGCAAGGAAGGCTAGGGAAAGCAGGGAAAGGCAAGGGTAACGGAAGGAACGGCACGGTAAGGGGAAACAAGGCTAAGGCACGGCAACGCACGGCTAGGCAATGCACGGCAAGGCAAGGAAAGGGTAACGCAAGGCAAGGCACTGTCAGGCGAGGCAAGGCTAAGGCACGACAACGCAAGGCTAGGCAATGCACGGAAGGAAAGCAAAGAGTAACGGAAGGCAATGAAAGGAAGGGAAAGGAAGGCAAGGTAAGGGTAACGCAAGGCAAGGCACGGTGAGGCAAGGCAAGGCTGATGCACGACAACGCACGGCTAGGCAATGCACGGCAAGGCAAGGAAAGGGTAACGCAAGGCAAGGCACGGTCAGGCGAGGCAAGGCTAAGGCACGACAACGCAAGGCTAGGCAATGCACGGAAGGCAAGCAAAGAGGAACGGAAGGCAAGGAAGGCTAGGGAAAGCAGGGAAAGGCAAGGGTAACGGAAGGAACGGCACGGTAAGGGCAAACAAGACTAAGGCACGACAACACAGGGCTAGGCAATGCAGGGCAAGGCAAGGAAATGGTAACGCAAGGCAAGGCACGGTTTGGGGAGGCAAAGCTAATGCACGACAACGCAAGGCTAGGCAGTGCACGGCTAGGCAAGGAAAGAGTAACGGCAGGAAAGGAAGGCAAGGCAAAGCAAGGCAAGGCAAGTGTAACAAAAGGCAAGGCACGGCAAGGGGAAACAAGGCTAAGGAACGGCAACGCACGGCTACGCAATGCACGGCCAGGCAAGGAAAGGGTAACGCAAGGCAAGGCACGGTAAGGCAAGACAAGGCTAATGCACGACAACGCACGGCTAGGCAATGCACGGCCAGGCAAGGAAAGGGTAACGCAAGGCAAGGCACGGTGAGGCAAGGCAAGGCAAATGCACGACAACGCACGGCTACGCAATGCACGGCAAGGCAAGGAAAGGGTAACGCAAGGCAAGGCACGGACAGGCGAGGCAAGGCTAAGGCACGACAACGCAAGGCTAGGCAATGCACGGCAAGGCAAGGAAAGGGTAACGCAAGGCAAGGCACGGTCAGGCGAGGCAAGGCTAAGGCACGACAACGCAAGGCTAGGCAATGAACGGAAGGCAAGCAAAGAGTAACGGAAGGCAAGGAAGGCAAGGGAAAGCAAGGGAAGGCAAGGGCAACGAAAGGAACGGCAGGGAAGGGGAAACAAAGCTAAGGCACGACAATGCACGGCTAGGCAATGCACGGCAAGGCAAGGAAAGGGTAACGCAAGGCAAAGCACGGTGAGGCCAGACAAGGCAAATGAACGACAAAGCACGGCTAGGCAATGCACGGCAAGGCAAGGAAAGGGTAACTCAAGGCAAGGCACGGTCAGGCGAGGCAAGGCTAAGGCACGACAACGCAAGGCTAGGCAATGCACGGAAGGCAAGCAAAGAGTAACGGAAGGCAAGGAAGGCAAGGGAAAGCAGGGGAAGGCAAGGGTAACGAAAGGAACGGCACGGTAAGGGGAAACAAGGCTAAGGCACGACAACACAGGGCTAGGCAATGCAGGGCAAGGCAAGGGAAGGGTAACGCAAGGCAAGGCACGGTTTGGGGAGGAAGGCGAATGCACGACAACGCAAGGCTAGGCAATGCACGGAAGGCAAGCAAAGAGTAACGGAAGGCAAGGAAGGCAAGGGAAAGCAAGGCAAGGCAAGGGTAACGGAAGGAACGGCACGGCAAGGGGAAACAAGGCTAAGGCACGGCAACGCACGGATAGGCAATGCACGGCAAGGCAAGGAAAGGGTAACGCAAGGCAAGGCACTGTCAGGCGAGGCAAGGCTAAGACACGACAACGCAAGGCTAGGCAATGCACGGAAGGAAAGCAAAGAGTAACAGAAGGCAATGAAAGTAAGGGAAAGCAAAGCAAGGTAAGGGTAACGCAAGGCAAGGCACGGTAAGACAAGACAAGGCTAATGCACGACAACGCCCGGCTAGGCAATTCACGGCAAGGCAAGGAAAGGGTAACGCAAGGCAAGGCACGGTCAGGCGAGGCAAGGCTAAGGCACGACAACGCAAGGCTAGGCAATGCACGGAAGGCAAGCAAAGAGGAACGGAAGGCAAGGAAGGCTAGGGAAAGCAGGGAAAGGCAAGGGTAACGGAAGGAACGGCACGGTAAGGGCAAACAAGACTAAGGCACGACAACACAGGGCTAGGCAATGCAGGGCAAGGCAAGGAAATGGTAACGCAAGGCAAGGCACTGTTTGGGGAGGCAAAGCTAATGCACGACAACGCAAGGCTAGGCAGTGCACGGCTAGGCAAGGAAAGAGTAACGGAAGGAAAGGAAGGCAAGGCAAATCAAGGCAAGGCAAGTGTAACAAAAGGCAAGGCACGGCAAGGGGAAACAAGGCTAAGGAACGGCAACGCACGGCTACGCAATGCACGGCCAGGCAAGGAAAGGGAAACGCAAGGCAAGGCACGGTAAGGCAAGACAGGGCTAATGCACGACAACGCACGGCTAGGCAATGCACGGCCAGGCAAGGAAAGGGTAACGCAAGGCAAGGCACGGTGAGGCAAGGCAAGGCAAATGCACGACAACGCACGGCTAGGCAATGCACGGCAAGGCAAGGAAAGGGTAACGCAAGGCAAGGCACGGACAGGCGAGGCAAGGCTAAGGCACGACAACGCAAGGCTAGGCAATGAACGGAAGGCAAGCAAAGAGTAACGGAAGGCAAGGAAGGCAAGGGAAAGCAAGGGAATGCAAGGGCAACGAAAGGAACGGCACGGTAAGGGGAAACAAAGCTAAGGCACGACAATGCAGGGCTAGGCAATGCACGGCAAGGCAAGGAAAGGGTAACGCAAGGCAAAGCACGGTGAGGCAAGACAAGGCAAATGCACGACAACGCACGGCTAGGCAATGCACGGCAAGGCAAGGAAAGGGTAACTCAAGGCAAGGCACGGTCAGGCGAGGCAAGGCTAAGGCACGACAACGCAAGGCTAGGCAATGCACGGAAGGCAAGCAAAGAGTAACGGAAGGCAAGGAAGGCAAGGGAAAGCAGGGGAAGGCAAGGGTAACGAAAGGAAAGGCACGGTAAGGGGAACAAGGCTAAGGCACGACAACACAGGGCTAGGCAATGCAGGGCAAGGCAAGGAAAGGGTAACGCAAGGCAAGGCACGGTTTGGGGAGGCAAAGCTAATGCACGACAACGCAAGGCTAGGCAGTGCACGGCTAGGCAAGGAAAGAGTAACGGAAGGCAAGAAGGCAAGGCAAAGCAAGGCAAGGCAAGGGTAACAGAAGGAACGGCACGGCAAGGGGAAACAAGGCTAAGGAACGGCAACGCACGGCTACGCAATGCACGGCCAGGCAAGGAAAGGGTAACGCAAGGCAAGGCACGGTAAGGCAAGACAAGGCTGATGCACGACAACGCACGGCTAGGCAATGCACGGCAAGGCAAGGAAAGGGTAACGCAAGGCAAGGCACGGTCAGGCGAGGCAAGGCTAAGGCACGACAACGCAAGGCTAGGCAATGCACCGCAAGGCAAGGAAAGGGTAACGCAAGGCAAGGCACGGTGAGGCAAGGCAAGGCTGATGCACGAAAACGCACGGCTTGGCAATGCACGGCAAGGCAAGGAAAGGGTAACGCAAGGCAAGGCACGGTCAGGCGAGGCAAGGCTAAGGCACGACAACACAAGGCTAGGCAATGCACGGCAAGGCAAGGAAAGGGTAACGCAAGGCAAGGCACGGTAAGGCGCGGCAAGGCTAAGGCACGACAACGCAAGGCTAGGCAATAAACGGAAGGCAAGCAAAGAGTAACGGAAGGCAAGGAAGGCTAGGGAAAGCAGGGAAAGGCAAGGGTAACGGAAGGAACGGCACGGTAAGGGGAAACAAGGCTAAGGCACGGCAACGCACGGCTAGGCAATGCACGGCAAGGCAAGGAAAGGGTAACGCAAGGCAAGGCACTGTCAGGCGAGGCAAGGCTAAGGCACGACAACGCAAGGCTAGGCAATGCACGGAAGGAAAGCAAAGAGTAACGGAAGGCAATGAAAGGAAGGGAAAGCAAGGCAAGGTAAGGGTAACGCAAGGCAAGGCACGGTGAGGCAAGGCAAGGCTGATGCACGACAACGCACGGCTAGGCAATGCACGGCAAGGCAAGGAAAGGGTAACGCAAGGCAAGGCACGGTCAGGCGAGGCAAGGCTAAGGCACGACAACGCAAGGCTAGGCAATGCACGGAAGGCAAGCAAAGAGGAACGGAAGGCAAGGAAGGCTAGGGAAAGCAGGGAAAGGCAAGGGTAACGGAAGGAACGGCACGGTAAGGGCAAACAAGACTAAGGCACGACAACACAGGGCTAGGCAATGCAGGGCAAGGCAAGGAAATGGTAACGCAAGGCAAGGCACGGTTTGGGGAGGCAAAGCTAATGCACGACAACGCAAGGCTAGGCAGTGCACGGCTAGGCAAGGAAAGAGTAACGGCAGGAAAGGAAGGCAAGGCAAAGCAAGGCAAGGCAAGTGTAACAAAAGGCAAGGCACGGCAAGGGGAAACAAGGCTAAGGAACGGCAACGCACGGCTACGCAATGCACGGCCAGGCAAGGAAAGGGTAACGCAAGGCAAGGCACGGTAAGGCAAGACAAGGCTAATGCACGACAACGCACGGCTAGGCAATGCACGGCCAGGCAAGGAAAGGGTAACGCAAGGCAAGGCACGGTGAGGCAAGGCAAGGCAAATGCACGACAACGCACGGCTACGCAATGCACGGCAAGGCAAGGAAAGGGTAACGCAAGGCAAGGCACGGACAGGCGAGGCAAGGCTAAGGCACGACAACGCAAGGCTAGGCAATGCACGGCAAGGCAAGGAAAGGGTAACGCAAGGCAAGGCACGGTCAGGCGAGGCAAGGCTAAGGCACGACAACGCAAGGCTAGGCAATGCACGGAAGGCAAGCAAAGAGTAACGGAAGGCAAGGAAGGCAAGGGAAAGCAAGGGAAGGCAAGGGCAACGAAAGGAACGGCAGGGAAGGGGAAACAAAGCTACGCACGGCTACGCAGTGCACGGCCAGGCAAGGAAAGGGTAACGCAAGGCAAGGCACGGTGAGGCAAGGCAAGGCTAATGAACGACAAAGCACGGCTAGGCAATACAAGGCAAGGTAAGGACAGGGTAACGCAAGGCAAGGCATGGTCAGGCGAAGCAAGGCTAAGGCACGACAACGCAAGGCTAGGCAATGCACGGAAGGCAAGCAAAGAGTAACGGAAGGCAAGGAAGGCAAGGGAAAGCAGGGGAAGGCAAGGGTAACGAAAGGAACGGCACGGTAAGGGGAAACAAGGCTAAGGCACGACAACACAGGGCTAGGCAATGCAGGGCAAGGCAAGGGAAGGGTAACGCAAGGCAAGGCACGGTTTGGGGAGGAAGGCGAATGCACGACAACGCAAGGCTAGGCAATGCACGGAAGGCAAGCAAAGAGTAACGGAAGGCAAGGAAGGCAAGGGAAAGCAAGGCAAGGCAAGGGTAACAGAAGGAACGGCACGGCAAGGGGAAACAAGGCTAAGGCACGGCAACGCACGGCTAGGCAATGCACGGCAAGGCAAGGAAAGGGTAACGCAAGGCAAGGCACGGTGAGGCAAGGCAAGGCTGATGCACGACAACGCACGGCTAGGCAATGCACGGCAAGGCAAGGAAAGGGTAACGCAAGGCAAGGCACGGTCAGGCGAGGCAAGGCTAAGCCACGACAACGCAAGGCTAGGCAATGCACGGCAAGGCAAGGAAAGGGTAACGCAAGGCAAGGCACGGTAAGGCGCGGCAAGGCTAAGGCACGACAACGCAAGGCTAGGCAATGCACGGAAGGCAAGCAAAGAGTAACGGAAGGCAAGGAAGGCAAGGGAAAGCAGGGGAAGGCAAGGGTAACGGAAGGAACGGCACGGTAAGGGGAAACACGGGTAAGGCACGACAACGCAGGGCTAGCCAATGCACGGCAAGGAAAGGAAAGGGTAACGCAAGGCAAGGCACCGTTACGCGAGGCAAGGCTAGGGCATGACAACGCAAGGCTAGGCAATGCACGGAAGGCAAGCAAAGAGTAACGGAAGGCCAGGAGGGCAAGGGAAAGCAAGGCAAGGCAAGGGTAACGGAAGGAACGGCACGGCAAGGGGAAACAAGGCTAAGGCACGGCAACGCACGGCTAGGCAATGCACGGCAAGGCAAGGAAAGGGTAACGCAAGGCAAGGCACGGTCAGGCGAGGCAAGGCTAAGGCACGACAACGCAAGGCTAGGCAATGCACGGAAGGCAAGCAAAGAGGAACGGAAGGCAAGGAAGGCTAGGGAAAGCAGGGAAAGGCAAGGGTAACGGAAGGAACGGCACGGTAAGGGCAAACAAGACTAAGGCACGACAACACAGGGCTAGGCAATGCAGGGCAAGGCAAGGAAATGATAACGCAAGGCAAGGCACGGTTTGGGGAGGCAAAGCTAATGCACGACAACGCAAGGCTAGGCAATGCACGGCAAGGCAAGGAAAGAGTAACGGAAGGAAAGGAAGGCAAGGCAAATCAAGGCAAGGCAAGTGTAACAAAAGGCAAGGCACGGCAAGGGGAAACAAGGCTAAGGAACGGCAACGCACGGCTACGCAATGCACGGCCAGGCAAGGAAAGGGTAACGCAAGGCAAGGCACGGTAAGGCAAGACAAGGCTAATGCACGACAACGCACGGCTAGGCAATGCACGGCCAGGCAAGGAAAGGGTAACGCAAGGCAAGGCACGGTGAGGCAAGGCAAGGCAAATGCACGACAACGCACGGCTAGGCAATGCACGGCAAGGCAAGGAAAGGGTAACGCAAGGCAAGGCACGGTCAGGCGAGGCAAGGCTAAGGCACGACAACGCAAGGCTAGGCAATGAACGGAAGGCAAGCAAAGAGTAACGGAATGCAAGGAAGGCAAGGGAAAGCAAGGGAAGGCAAGGGCAACGAAAGGAACGGCACGGTAAGGGGAAACAAAGCTAAGGCACGACAATGCAGGGCTAGGCAATGCACGGCAAGGCAAGGAAAGGGTAACGCAAGGCAAAGCACGGTGAGGCAAGACAAGGCAAATGCACGACAACGCACGGCTAGGCAATGCACGGCAAGGCAAGGAAAGGGTAACTCAAGGCAAGGCACGGTCAGGCGAGGCAAGGCTAAGGCACGACAACGCAAGGCTAGGCAATGCACGGAAGGCAAGCAAAGAGTAACGGAAGGCAAGGAAGGCAAGGGAAAGCAGGGGAAGTCAAGGGTAACGAAAGGAAAGGCACGGTAAGGGGAAACAAGGCTAAGGCACGACAACACAGGGCTAGGCAATGCAGGGCAAGGCAAGGAAAGGGTAACGCAAGGCAAGGCACGGTTTGGGGAGGCAAAGCTAATGCACGACAACGCAAGGCTAGGCAGTGCACGGCTAGGCAAGGAAAGAGTAACGGAAGGCAAGAAGGCAAGGCAAAGCAAGGCAAGGCAAGGGTAACAGAAGGAACGGCACGGCAAGGGGAAACAAGGCTAAGGAACGGCAACGCACGGCTACGAAATGCACGGCAAGGCAAGGAAAGGGTAACGCAAGGCAAGGCACGGTGAGGCAAGGCAAGGCTGATGCACGACAACGCAAGGCTAGGCAGTGCACGGCTAGGCAAGGAAAGAGTAACGGAAGGCAAGGCACGGCAAGGCAAGGCAAGGCTAAGGCACGACAACGCAAGGCTAGGCAATGCACCGCAAGGCAAGGAAACGGTAACGCAAGGAAAGGTACGGTCAGGCAAGGCAACGCTAATGCACGACAACGCAAGGCTAGGCAATGCACGGCAAGGCAACAAAGGGTAACGGAAGGCAAGGCACGGCAAGGCAAGGCAAGGCTAAGGCACGACAACACAAGGCTAGGCAATGCACGGTAAGGCAAGGAAAGGGTAACGCAAGGCAAGGCACGGTAAGGCGCGGCAAGGCTAAGGCACGACAACGCAAGGCTAGGCAATAAACGGAAGGCAAGCAAAGAGTAACGGAAGGCAAGGAAGGCAAGGGAAAGCAGGGGAAGGCAAGGGTAACGGAAGGAACGGCACGGCAAGGGGAAACAAGGCTAAGGCACGGCAACGCACGGCTAGGCAATGCACGGCAAGGCAAGGAAAGGGTAACGCAAGGCAAGGCACTGTCAGGCGAGGCAAGGCTAAGGCACGACAACGCAAGGCTAGGCAATGTACGGAAGGAAAGCAAAGAGTAACGGAAGGCAATGAAAGGAAGGGAAAGGAAGGCAAGGTAAGGGTAACGCAAGGCAAGGCACGGTGAGGCAAGGCAAGGCTGATGCACGACAACGCACGGCTAGGCAATTCACGGCAAGGCAAGGAAAGGGTAACGCAAGGCAAGGCACGGTCAGGCGAGGCAAGGCTAAGGCACGACAACGCAAGGCTAGGCAATGCACGGAAGGCAAGCAAAGAGGAACGGAAGGCAAGGAAGGCTAGGGAAAGCAGGGAAAGGCAAGGGTAAAGGAAGGAACGGCACGGTAAGGGCAAACAAGACTAAGGCACGAAAACACAGGGCTAGGCAATGCAGGGCAAGGCAAGGAAATGGTAACGCAAGGCAAGGCACGGTTTGGGGAGGCAAAGCTAATGCACGACAACGCAAGGCTAGGCAGTGCACGGCTAGGCAAGGAAAGAGTAACGGAAGGAAAGGAAGGCAAGGCAAAGCAAGGCAAGGCAAGTGTAACAAAAGGCAAGGCACGGCAAGGGGAAACAAGGCTAAGGAACGGCAACGCACGGCTACGCAATGCACGGCCAGGCAAGGAAAGGGTAACGCAAGGCAAGGCACGGTAAGGCAAGACAAGGCTAATGCACGACAACGCACGGCTAGGCAATGCACGGCCAGGCAAGGAAAGGGTAACGCAAGGCAAGGCACGGTGAGGCAAGGCAAGGCAAATGCACGACAACGCACGGATAGGCAATGCACGGCAAGGCAAGGAAAGGGTAACGCAAGGCAAGGCACGGACAGGCGAGGCAAGGCTAAGGCACGACAACGCAAGGCTAGGCAATGCACGGCAAGGCAAGGAAAGAGTAACGCAAGGCAAGGCACGGTCAGGCGAGGCAAGGCTAAGGCACGACAACGCAAGGCTAGGCAATGAACGGAAGGCAAGCAAAGAGTAACGGAAGGCAAGGAAGGCAAGGGAAAGCAAGGGAAGGCAAGGGCAACGAAAGGAACGGCACGGTAAGGGGAAACAAAGCTAAGGCACGACAATGCAGGGCTAGGCAATGCACGGCAAGGCAAGGAAAGGGTAACGCAAGGCAAAGCACGGTGAGGCAAGGCAAGGCTGATGCACGACAACGCACGGCTAGGCAATGCACGGCAAGGCAAGGAAAGGGTAACGCAAGGCAAGGCACGGTCAGGCGAGGCAAGGCTAAGCCACGACAACGCAAGGCTAGGCAATGCACGGCAAGGCAAGGAAAGGGTAACGCAAGGCAAGGCACGGTAAGGCGCGGCAAGGCTAAGGCACGACAACGCAAGGCTAGGCAATAAACGGAAGGCAAGCAAAGAGTAACGGAAGGCAAGGAAGGCAAGGGAAAGCAGGGGAAGGCAAGGGTAACGGAAGGAACGGCACGGTAAGGGGAAAGAAGGCTAAGGCACGACAACGCAGGGCTAGCCAATGCACGGCAAGGAAAGGAAAGGGTAACGCAAGGCAAGGCACCGTTACGCGAGGCAAGGCTAGGGCATGACAACGCAAGGCTAGGCAATGCACGGAAGGCAAGCAAAGAGTAACGGAAGGCCAGGAGGGCAAGGGAAAGCAAGGCAAGGCAAGGGTAACGGAAGGAACGGCACGGCAAGGGGAAACAAGGCTAAGGCACGGCAACGCACGGCTAGGCAATGCACGGCAAGGCAAGGAAAGGGTAACGCAAGGCAAGGCACGGTCAGGCGAGGCAAGGCTAAGGCACGACAACGCAAGGCTAGGCAATGCACGGAAGGCAAGCAAAGAGGAACGGAAGGCAAGGAAGGGTAGGGAAAGCAGGGAAAGGCAAGGGTAACGGAAGGAACGGCACGGTAAGGGCAAACAAGACTAAGGCACGACAACACAGGGCTAGGCAATGCAGGGCAAGGCAAGGAAATGGTAACGCTAGGCAAGGCACGGTTTGGGGAGGCAAAGCTAATGCACGACAACGCAAGGCTAGGCAGTGCACGGCTAGGCAAGGAAAGAGTAACGGAAGGAAAGGAAGGCAAGGCAAAGCAAGGCAAGGCAAGTGTAACAAAAGGCAAGGCACGGCAAGGGGAAACAAGGCTAAGGAACGGCAACGCACGGCTACGCAATGCACGGCCAGGCAAGGAAAGGGTAACGCAAGGCAAGGCACGGTAAGGCAAGACAAGGCTAATGCACGACAACGCACGGCTAGGCAATGCACGGCCAGGCAAAGAAAGGGTAACGCAAGACAAGGCACGGTGAGGCAAGGCAAGGCAAATGCACGACAACGCACGGCTAGGCAATGCACGGCAAGGCAAGGAAAGGGTAACGCAAGGCAAGGCACGGTCAGGCGAGGCAAGGCTAAGGCACGACAACGCAAGGCTAGGCAATGAACGGAAGGCAAGCAAAGAGTAACGGAAGGCAAGGAAGGCAAGGGAAAGCAAGGGAAGGCAAGGGCAACGAAAGGAACGGCACGGTAAGGGGAAACAAAGCTAAGGCAGGACAATGCAGGGCTAGGCAATGCACGGCAAGGCAAGGAAAGGGTAACGCAAGGCAAAGCACGGTGAGGCAAGACAAGGCAAATGCACGACAACGCACGGCTAGGCAATGCACGGCAAGGTAAGGAAAGGGTAACGCAAGGCAAGGCACGGTCAGGCGAGGCAAGGCTAAGGCACGACAACGCAAGGCTAGGCAATGAACGGAAGGCAAGCAAAGAGTAACGGAAGGCAAGGAAGGCAAGGGAAAGCAGGGGAAGGCAAGGGTAACGGAAGGAACGGCACGGTAAGGGGAAACAAGGCTAAGGCACGACAACGCAGGGCTAGCCAATGCACGGCAAGGAAAGGAAAGGGTAACGCAAGGCAAGGCACCGTTACGCGAGGCAAGGCTAAGGCACGACAACGCAAGGCTAGGCAATGCACGGAAGGCAAGCAAAGAGTAACGGAAGGCAAGGAAGGCAAGGGAAAGCAAGGCAAGGCAAGGGTAACGGAAGGAACGGCACGGCAAGGGGAAACAAGGCTAAGGCACGGCAACGCACGGATAGGCAATGCACGGCAAGGCAAGGAAAGGGTAACGCAAGGCAAGGCACTGTCAGGCGAGGCAAGGCTAAGACACGACAACGCAAGGCTAGGCAATGCACGGAAGGAAAGCAAAGAGTAACAGAAGGCAATGAAAGTAAGGGAAAGCAAAGCAAGGTAAGGGTAACGCAAGGCAAGGCACGGTAAGACAAGACAAGGCTAATGCACGACAACGCCCGGCTAGGCAATTCACGGCAAGGCAAGGAAAGGGTAACGCAAGGCAAGGCACGGTAAGGCGCGGCAAGGCTAAGGCACGACAACGCAAGGCTAGGCAATAAACGGAAGGCAAGCAAAGAGTAACGGAAGGCAAGGAAGGCAAGGGAAAGCAGGGGAAGGCAAGGGTAACGGAAGGAACGGCACGGTAAGGGGAAACAAGGCTAAGGCACGACAACGCAGGGCTAGCCAATGCACGGCAAGGAAAGGAAAGGGTAACGCAAAGCAAGGCACCGTTACGCGAGGCAAGTCTAGGGCACGACAACGCAAGGCTAGGCAATGCACGGAAGGCAAGCAAAGAGTAACGGAAGGCCAGGAAGGCAAGGGAAAGCAAGGCAAGGCAAGGGTAACGGAAGGAACGGCACGGCAAGGGGAAACAAGGCTAAGGCACGACAACGCACGGCTAGGCAATGCACGGCAAGGCAAGTGAAGGGTAACGCAAGGCAAGGCACGGTCAGGCGAGGCAAGGCTAAGGAACGACAACGCAAGGCTAGGCAATGCACGGAAGGAAAGCAAAGAGTAACGGAAGGCAATGAAAGGAAGGGAAAGCAAGGCATGGTAAGTGTAACGCAAGGCAAGGCACGGTTAGGCAAGGCAAGGCTGATGCACGACAACGCACGGCTAGGCAATTCACGGCAAGGCAAGGAAAGGGTAACGCAAGGCAAGGCACGGTCAGGCGAGGCAAGGCTAAGGCACGACAACGCAAGGCTAGGCAATGCACGGAAGGCAAGGAAAGAGTAACGGAAGGAAAGGAAGGCAAGGCAAATCAAGGCAAGGCAAGTGTAACAAAAGACAAGGCACGGCAAGGGGAAACAAGGCTAAGGAACGGCAACGCACGGCTACGCAATGCACGGCCAGGTAAGGAAAGGTTAACGCAAGGCAAGGCACGGTAAGGCAAGACAAGGCTAATGCACGACAACGCACGGCTAGGCAATGCACGGCCAGGCAAGGAAAGGGTAACGCAAGGCAAGGCACGGTGAGGCAAGGCAAGGCAAATGCACGACAACGCACGGCTAGGCAATGCACGGCAAGGCAAGGAAAGGGTAACGCAAGGCAAGGCACGGTCAGGCGAGGCAAGGCTAAGGCACGACAACGCAAGGCTAGGCAATGAACGGAAGGCAAGCAAAGAGTAACGGAAGGCAAGGAAGGCAAGGGAAAGCAAGGGAAGGCAAGGGCAACGAAAGGAACGGCACGGTAAGGGGAAACAAAGCTAAGGCACGACAATGCAGGGCTAGGCAATGCACGGCAAGGCAAGGAAAGGGTAACGCAAGGCAAAGCACGGTGAGGCAAGAAAAGGCAAATGCACGACAACGCACGGCTAGGCAATGCCCGGCAAGGCAAGGAAAGGGGAACTCAAGGCAAGGCACGGTCAGGCGAGGCAAGGCTAAGGCACGACAACGCAAGGCTAGGCAATGCACGGAAGGCAAGCAAAGAGTAACGGAAGGCAAGGAAGGCAAGGGAAAGCAGGGGAAGGCAAGGGTAACGAAAGGAACGGCACGGTAAGGGGAAACAAGGCTAAGGCACGACAACACAGGGCTAGGCAATGCAGGGCAAGGCAAGGAAAGGGTAACGCAAGGCAAGGCACGGTTTGGTGAGGCAAAGCTAATGCACGACAACGCAAGGCTAGGCAGTGCACGGCTAGGCAAGGAAAGAGTAACGGAAGGCAAGAAGGCAAGGCAAAGCAAGGCAAGGCAAGGGTAACGGAAGGAACGGCACGGTAAGGGGAAACAAGACTAAGGAACGGCAACGCACGGCTAGGCAATGCACGGCAAGGCAAGGAAAGGGTAACGCAAGGCAAGGCACGGTGAGGAAAGGCAAGGCTAATGCACGACAAGGCACGGCTAGGCAATGCACGGCAAGGCAAGGAAAGGGTAACGCAAGGCAAGGCACGGTCAGGCGAGGCAAGGCTAAGGCACGACAACGCAAGGCTAGGCAATGCACCGCAAGGCAAGGAAAGGGTAACGCAAGGCAAGGCACGGTGAGGCAAGGCAAGGCTGATGCACGACAACGCACGGCTTGGCAATGCACGGCAAGGCAAGGAAAGCGTAACGCAAGGCAAGGCACGGTCATGCGAGGCAAGGCTAAGGCACGACAACACAAGGCTAGGCAATGCACGGCAAGGCAAGGAAAGGGTAACGCAAGGCAAGGCACGGTAAGGCGCGGCAAGGCTAAGGCACGACAACGCAAGGCTAGGCAATAAACGGAAGGCAAGCAAAGAGTAACGGAAGGCAAGGAAGGCAAGGGAAAGCAAGGGAAGGCAAGGGTAACGGAAGGAAAGACACGGCAAGGGGAAACAAGGCTAAGGCACGACAACGCACGGCTAGGCAATGCACGGCAAGGCAAGGAAAGGGTAAAGCAAGGCAAGGCACTGTCAGGCGAGGCAAGGCTAAGGCACGACAACGCAAGGCTAGGCAATGCACGGAAGGAAAGCAAAGAGTAACGGAAGGCAATGAAAGGAAGGGAAAGGAAGGCAAGGTAAGGGTAACGCAAGGCAAGGCACGGTGAGGCAAGGCAAGGCTGATGCACGACAACGCACGGCTAGGCTTTTCACGGCAAGGCAAGGAAAGGGTAACGCAAGGGAAGGCACGGTCAGGCGAGGCAAGGCTAAGGCACGACAACGCAAGGCTAGGCAATGCACGGAAGGCAAGCAAAGAGGAACGGAAGGCAAGGAAGTCTAGGGAAAGCAGGGAAAGGCAAGGGTAACGGAAGGAACGGCACGGTAAGGGCAAACAAGACTAAGGCACGACAACACAGGGCTAGGCAATGCAGGGCAAGGCAAGGAAATGGTAACGCAAGGCAAGGCACGGTTTGGGGAGGCAAAGCTAATGCACGACAACGCAAGGCTAGGCAGTGCACGGCTAGGCAAGGAAAGAGTAACGGAAGGAAAGGAAGGCAAGGCAAAGCAAGGCAAGGCAAGTGTAACAAAAGGCAAGGCACGGCAAGGGGAAACAAGGCTAAGGAACGGCAACGAACGGCTACGCAATGCACGGCCAGGCAAGGAAAGGGTAACGCAAGGCAAGGCACGGTAAGGCAAGACAAGGCTAATGCACGACAACGCACGGCTAGGCAATGCACGGCCAGGCAAGGAAAGGGTAACGCAAGGCAAGGCACGGTGAGGCAAGGCAAGGCAAATGCACGACAACGCACGGCTAGGCAATGCACGGCAAGGCAAGGAAAGGGTAACGCAAGGCAAGGCACGGTCAGCTGAGGCAAGGCTAAGGCACGACAACGCAAGGCTAGGCAATGAACGGAAGGCAAGCAAAGAATAACGGAAGGCAAGGAAGGCTAGGGAAAGCAGGGAAAGGCAAGGGTAATGGAAGGAACGGCACGGTAAGGGCAAACAAGACTAAGGCACGACAACACAGGGCTAGGCAATGCAGGGCAAGGCAAGGAAATGGTAACGCCAGGCAAGGCACGGTTTGGGGAGGCAAAGCTAATGCACGACAACGCAAGGCTAGGCAGTGCACGGCTAGGCAAGGAAAGAGTAACGGAAGGAAAGGAAGGCAAGGCAAAGCAAGGCAAGGCAAGTGTAACAAAAGGCAAGGCACGGCAAGGGAAACAAGGCTAAGGAACGGCAACGCACGGCTATGCAATGCACGGCCAGGCAAGGAAAGGGTAACGCAAGGCACGGCACGGTAAGGCAAGACAAGGCTGATGCAGGACAACGCACGGCTAGGCAATTCACGGCAAGGCAAGGAAAGGGTAACGCAAGGCAAGGCACGGACAGGCGAGGCAAGGCTAAGACACGACAACGCAAGGCTAGGCAATGCACGGAAGGCAAGCAAAGAGGAACGGAAGGCAAGGAAGGCTAGGGAAAGCAGGGAAAGGCAAGGGTAACGGAAGGAACGGCACGGTAAGGGCAAACAAGACTAAGGCACGACAACACAGGGCTAGGCAATGCAGGGCAAGGCAAGGAAATGGTAACGCAAGGCAAGGCACGGTTTGGGGAGGCAAAGCTAATGCACGACAAAGCAAGGCTAGGCAGTGCACGGCTAGGCAAGGAAAGAGTAACGGAAGGAAAGAAAGGCAAGGCAAAGCAAGGCAAGGCAAGTGTAACAAAAGGCAAGGCACGGCAAGGGGAAACAAGGCTAAGGAACGGCAACGCACGGCTACGCAATGCACGGCCAGGCAAGGAAAGGGTAACGCAAGGCAAGGCACGGTAAGGCAAGACAAGGCTAATGCACGACAACGCACGGCTAGGCAATGCACGGCCAGGCAAGGAAAGGGTAACGCAAGGCAAGGCACGGTGAGGCAAGGCAAGGCAAATGCACGACAACGCACGGCTAGGCAATGCACGGCAAGGCAAAGAAAGGGTAACGCAAGGCAAGGCACGGTCAGGCGAGGCAAGTCTAAGGCACGACAACGCAAGGTTAGGCAATGGACGGAAGGCAAGCAAAGAGTAACGGAAGGCAAGGAAGGCAAGGGAAAGCAAGGGAAGGCAAGGGCAAGGAAAGGAACGGCACGGTAAGG
This sequence comes from Macrotis lagotis, assembly GCF_037893015.1. Lineage (NCBI taxonomy): Eukaryota > Metazoa > Chordata > Mammalia > Peramelemorphia > Peramelidae > Macrotis > Macrotis lagotis. The sequence continues at coordinate 63,414 of NW_027422356.1, forward strand.
GGAAACAAAGCTAAGGCACGACAATGCAGGGCTAGGAAATGCACGGCAAGGCAAGGAAAGGGTAACGCAAGGCAAAGCACGGTGAGGCAAGACAAGGCAAATGCACGACAACGCACGGCTAGGCAATGCACGGCAAGGCAAGGAAAGGGTAACTCAAGGCAAGGCACGGTCAGGCGAGGCAAGGCTAAGGCACGACAACGCAAGGCTAGGCAATGCACGGAAGGCAAGCAAAGAGTAACGGAAGGCAAGGAAGCCAAGGGAAAGCAGGGGAAGGCAAGGGTAACGAAAGGAACGGCACGGTAAGGGGAAACAAGGCTAAGGCACGACAACACAGGGCTAGGCAATGCAGGGCAAGGCAAGGAAAGGGTAACGCAAGGCAAGGCACGGTTTGGGGAGGAAGGCGAATGCACGACAACGCAAGGCTAGGCAATGCACGGAAGGCAAGCAAAGAGTAACGGAAGGCAAGGAAGGCAAGGGAAAGCAAGGCAAGGCAAGGGTAACAGAAGGAACGGCACGGCAAGGGGAAACAAGGCTAAGGCACTGCAACGCACGGCTAGGCAATGCACGGCAAGGCAACGAAAGGGTAACGCAAGGCAAGGCACGGTGAGGCAAGGCAAGGCTGATGCACGACAACGCACGGCTAGGCAATGCACGGCAAGGCAAGGAAAGGGTAACGCAAGGCAAGGCACGGTCAGGCGAGGCAAGGCTAAGGCACGACAACGCAAGGCTAGGCAATGCACGGCAAGGCAAGGAAAGGGTAACGCAAGGCAAGGCACGGTAAGGCGCGGCAAGGCTAAGGCACGACAACGCAAGGCTAGGCAATAAACGGAAGGCAAGCAAAGAGTAACGGAAGGCAAGGAAGGCAAGGGAAAGCAGGGGAAGGCAAGGGTAACGGAAGGAACGGCACGGTAAGGGGAAACAAGGCTAAGGCACGACAACGCAGGGCTAGCCAATGCACGGCAAGGAAAGGAAAGGGTAACGCAAAGCAAGGCACCGTTACGCGAGGCAACGCTAGGGCACGACAACGCAAGGCTAGGCAATGCACGGAAGGCAAGCAAAGAGTAACGGAAGGCCAGGAAGGCAAGGGAAAGCAAGGCAAGGCAAGGGTAACGGAAGGAACGGCACGGCAAGGGGAAACAAGGCTAAGGCACGGCAACGCACGGCTAGGCAATGCACGGCAAGGCAAGGAAAGGGTAACGCAAGGCAAGGCACTGTCAGGCGAGGCAAGGCTAAGGCACGACAACGCAAGGCTAGGCAATGCACGGAAGGAAAGCAAAGAGTAACGGAAGGCAATGAAAGGAAGGGAAAGCAAGGCATGGTAAGTGTAACGCAAGGCAAGGCACGGTGAGGCAAGGCAAGGCTGATGCACGACAACGCACGGCTAGGCAATGCACGGAAGGCAAGCAAAGTGTAACGGAAGGCAAGGAAGGCAAGGGAAAGCAAGGGAAGGCAAGGGTAACGGAAGGAACGGCACGGCAAGGGGAAACAAGGCTAAGGCACGGCAACGCACGGCTAGGCAATGCAGGGCAAGGCAAGGAAATGGTAACGCAAGGCAAGGCACCGTTACGCGAGGCAAGGCTAGGGCACGACAACGCAAGGCTAGGCAATGCACGGAAGGCAAGCAAAGAGGAACGGAACGCAAGGAAGGCTAGGAAAAGCAGGGAAAGGCAAGGGTAACGGAAGGAACGGCACGGTAAGGGCAAACAAGACTAAGGCACGACAACACAGGGCTAGGCAATGCAGGGCAAGGCAAGGAAATGGTAACGCAAGGCAAGGCACGGTTTGGGGAGGCAAAGCTAATGCACGACAACGCAAGGCTAGGCAGTGCACGGCTAGGCAAGGAAAGAGTAACGGAAGGAAAGGAAGGCAAGGCAAAGCAAGGCAAGGCAAGTGTAACAAAAGGCAAGGCACGGCAAGGGGAAACAAGGCTACGGAACGGCAACGCACGGCTACGCAATGCACGGCCAGGCAAGGAAAGGGTAACGCAAGGCAAGGCACGGTAAGGCAAGACAAGGCTAATGCACGACAACGCACGGCTAGGCAATGCACGGCCAGGCAAGGAAAGGATAACGCAAGGCAAGGCACGGTGAGGCAAGGCAAGGCAAATGCACGACAACGGACGGCTAGGCAATGCACGGCAAGGCAAGGAAAGGGTAACGCAAGGCAAGGCACGGTCAGGCGAGGCAAGGCTAAGGCACGACAACGCAAGGCTAGGCAATGAAGGGAAGGCAAGCAAAGAGTAACGGAAGGCAAGGAAGGCAAGGGAAAGCAAGGGAAGGCAAGGGCAACGAAAGGAACGGCACGGTAAGGGGAAACAAAGGTGAGGCACGACAATGCAGGGCTAGGCAATGCACGGCAAGGCAAGGAAAGGGTAACGCAAGGCAAAGCACGGTGAGGCAAGACAAGGCAAATGCACGACAAAGCACGGCTAGGCAATGCACGCCAAGGCAAGGAAAGGGTAACGCAAGGCAAGGCACGGTCAGGCGAGGCAAGGCTAAGGCACGACAACGCAAGGCTAGGCAATGCACGGAAGGCAAGCAAAGAGTAACGGAAGGCAAGGAAGGCAAGGGAAAGCAGGGGAAGGCAAGGGTAACGAAAGGAATGGCACGGTAAGGGGAAACAAGGCTAAGGCACGACAACACAGGGCTAGGCAATGCAGGGCAAGGCAAGGAAAGGGTAACGCAAGGCAAGGCACGGTTTGGGGAGGAAGGCGAAAGCACGACAACGCAAGGCTAGGCAATGCACGGAAGGCAAGCAAAGAGTAACGGAAGGCAAGGAAGGCAAGGGAAAGCAAGGCAAGGCAAGTGTAACAGAAGGAACGGCACGGCAAGGGGAAACAAGGCTAAGGCACGGCAACGCACGGCTAGGCAATGCACGGCAAGGCAAGGAAAGGGTAACGCAAGGCAAGGCACGGTGAGGCAAGGCAAGGCTGATGCACGACAACGCACGGCTAGGCAATGCACGGCAAGGCAAGGAAAGGGTAACGCAAGGCAAGGCACGGTCAGGCGAGGCAAGGCTAAGGCACGACAACGCAAGGCTAGGCAATGCACGGCAAGGAAAGGAAAGGGTAACGCAAGGCAAGGCACGGTAAGGCGCGGCAAGGCTAAGGCACGACAACGCAAGGCTAGGCAATAAACGGAAGGCAAGCAAAGAGTAACGGAAGGCAAGGAAGGCAAGGGAAAGCAGGGGAAGGCAAGGGTAACGGAAGGAACGGCACGGTAAGGGGAAACAAGGCTAAGGCACGACAACGCAGGGCTAGCCAATGCACGGCAAGGAAAGGAAAGGGTAACGCAAGGCAAGGCACCGTTACGCGAGGCAAGACTAAGGCACGACAACACAGGGCTAGGCAATGCAGGGCAAGGCAAGGAAATGGTAACGCAAGGCAAGGCACGGTTTGGGGAGGCAAAGCTAATGCACGACAACGCAAGGCTAGGCAGTGCACGGCTAGGCAAGGAAAGAGTAACGGAAGGAAAGGAAGGCAAGGCAAAGCAAGGCAAGGCAAGTGTAACAAAAGGCAAGGCACGGCAAGGGGAAACAAGGCTAAGGAACGGCAACGCACGGCTACGCAATGCACGGCCAGGCAAGGAAAGGGTAACGCAAGGCAAGGCACGGTAAGGCAAGACAAGGCTAATGCACGACAACGCACGGCTAGGCAATGCACGGCCAGGCAAGGCAAGGGTAACGCAAGGCAAGGCACGGTGAGGGAAGGCAAGGCAAATGCACGACAACGCACGGCTAGGCAATGCACGGCAAGGCAAGGAAAGGGTAACGCAAGGCAAGGCACGGTCAGGCGAGGCAAGGCTAAGGCACGACAACGCAAGGCTAGGCAATGCACGGAAGGCAAGCAAAGAGTAACGGAAGGCAAGGAAGGCAAGGGAAAGCAGGGGAAGGCAAGGGTAACGAAAGGAACGGCACGGTAAGGGGAAACAAGGCTAAGGCACGACAACACAGGGCTAGGCAATGCAGGGCAAGGCAAGGAAAGGGTAACGCAAGGCAAGGCACGGTTTGTGGAGGCAAGGCGAATGCACGACAACGGAAGGCTAGGCAATGCACGGAAGGCAAGCAAAGAGTAACGGAAGGCAAGGAAGGCAAGGGAAAGCAAGGCAAGGCAAGGGTAACAGAAGGAACGGCACGGCAAGGGGAAACAAGGCTAAGGCACGGCAACGCACGGCTAGGCAATGCACGGCAAGGCAAGGAAAGGGTAACGCAAGGCAAGGCACGGTGAGGCAAGGCAAGGCTGATGCACGACAACCCACGGCTAGGCAATGCACGGCAAGGCAAGGAAAGGGTAACGCAAGGCAAGGCACGGTCAGGCGAGGCAAGGCTAAGCCACGACAACGCAAGGCTAGGCAATGCACGGCAAGGCAAGGAAAGGGATACGCAAGGCAAGGCTCGGTCAGGCGCGGCAAGGCTAAGGCACGACAACGCAAGGCTAGGCAATAAACGGAAGGCAAGCAAAGAGTAACGGAATGCAAGGAAGGCAAGGGAAAGCAGGGGAAGGCAAGGGTAACGGAAGGAACGGCACGGTAAGTGGAAACAAGGCTAAGGCACGACAACGCAGGGCTAGCCAATGCACGGCAAGGAAAGGAAAGGGTAACGCAAGGCAAGGCACCGTTACGCGAGGCAAGGCTAGGGCATGACAACGCAAGGCTAGGCAATGCACGGAAGGCAAGCAAAGAGTAACGGAAGGCCAGGAGGGCAAGGGAAAGCAAGGCAAGGCAAGGGTAACGGAAGGAACGGCACGGCAAGGGGAAACAAGGCTAAGGCACGGCAACGCACGGCTAGGCAATGCACGGCAAGGCAAGGGTAACGCAAGGCAAGGCACGATCAGGCGAGGCAAGGCTAAGGCACGACAACGCAAGGCTAGGCAATGCACGGAAGGCAAGCAAAGAGGAACGGAAGGCAAGGAAGGGTAGGGAAAGCAGGGAAAGGCAAGGGTAACGGAAGGAACGGCACGGTAAGGGCAAACAAGACTAAGGCACGACAACACAGGGCTAGGCAATGCAGGGCAAGGCAAGGAAATGGTAACGCAAGGCAAGGCACGGTTTGGGGAGGCAAAGCTAATGCACGACAACGCAAGGCTAGGCAGTGCACGGCTAGGCAAGGAAAGAGTAACGGAAGGAAAGGAAGGCAAGGCAAAGCAAGGCAAGGCAAGTGTAACAAAAGGCAAGGCACGGCAAGGGGAAACAAGGCTAAGGAACGGCAACGCACGGCTACGCAATGCACGGCCAGGCAAGGAAAGGGTAACGCAAGGCAAGGCAGGGTAAGGCAAGACAAGGCTAATGCACGACAACGCACGGCTAGGCAATGCACGGCCAGGCAAGGAAAGGGTAACGCAAGGCAAGGCACGGTGAGGCAAGGCAAGGCAAATGCACGACAACGCACGGCTAGGCAATGCACGGCAAGGCAAGGAAAGGGTAACGCAAGGCAAGGCACGGTAAGGCGAGGCAAGGCTAAGGCACGACAACGCAAGGCTAGGCAATGAACGGAAGGCAAGCAAAGAGTAACGGAAGGCAAGGAAGGCCAGGGAAAGCAAGGGAAGGCAAGGGCAACGAAAGGAACGGCACGGTAAGGGGAAACAAAGCTAAGGCAGGACAATGCAGGGCTAGGCAATGCACGGGAAGGCAAGGAAAGGGTAACGCAAGGCAAAGCACGGTGAGGCAAGACAAGGCAAATGCACGACAACGCACGGCTAGGCAATGCACGGCAAGGCAAGGAAAGGGTAACTCAAGGCAAGGCACGGTCAGGCGAGGCAAGGCTAAGGCACGACAACGCAAGGCTAGGCAATGCACGGAAGGCAAGCAAAGAGTAACGGAAGGCAAGGAAGGCAAGGGAAAGCAGGGGAAGGGAAGGGTAACGGAAGGAACGGCACGGTAAGGGGAAACAAGGCTAAGGCACGACAACGCAGGGCTAGCCAATGCACGGCAAGGAAAGGAAAGGGTAACGCAAGGCAAGGCACCGTTACGCGAGGCAAGGCTAAGGCACGACAACGCAAGGCTAGGCAATGCACGGAAGGCAAGCAAAGAGTAACGGAAGGCAAGGAAGGCAAGGGAAAGCAAGGCAAGGCAAGGGTAACAGAAGGAACGGCACGGCAAGGGGAAACAAGGCTAAGGCACGGCAACGCACGGCTAGGCAATGCAAGGCAAGGCAAGGAAAGGGTAACGCAAGGCAAGGCACGGTGAGGCAAGGCAAGGCTGATGCACGAAAACGCACGGCTTGGCAATGCACGGCAAGGCAACGAAAGGGTAACGCAAGGCAAGGCACGGTCAGGCGAGGCAAGGCTAAGGCACGACAACGCAAGGCTAGGCAATGCACGGCAAGGCAAGGAAAGGGTAACGCAAGGCAAGGCACGGTCAGGCGAGGCAAGGCTAAGGCACGACAACGCAAGGCTAGGCAATAAACGGAAGGCAAGCAAAGAGCAACGGAAGGCAAGGAAGGCAAGGGAAAGCAGGGGAAGGCAAGGGTAACGGAAGGAACGGCACGGTAAGGGGAAACAAGGCTAAGGCACGACAACGCACGGCTAGGCAATGCACGACAAGGCAAGGAAAGGCTAACGCAAGGCAAGGCACTGTCAGGCGAGGCAAGGCTAAGGCACGACAACGCAAGGCTAGGCAATGTACGGAAGGAAAGCAAAGAGTAACGGAAGGCAATGAAAGGAAGGGAAAGGAAGGCAAGGTAAGGGTAACGCAAGGCAAGGCACGGTGAGGCAAGGCAAGGCTGATGCACGACAACGCACGGCTAGGCAATTCACGGCAAGGCAAGGAAAGGGTAACGCAAGGCAAGGCACGGTCAGGCGAGGCAAGGCTAAGGCACGACAACGCAAGGCTAGGCAATGCACGGAAGGCAAGCAAAGAGGAACGGAAGGCAAGGAAGGCTAGGGAAAGCAGGGAAAGGCAAGGGTAACGGAAGGAACGGCACGGTAAGGGCAAACAAGACTAAGGCACGAAAACACAGGGCTAGGCAATGCAGGGCAAGGCAAGGAAATGGTAACGCAAGGCAAGGCACGGTTTGGGGAGGCAAAGCTAATGCACGACAACGCAAGGCTAGGCAGTGCACGGCTAGGCAAGGAAAGAGTAACGGAAGGAAAGGAAGGCAAGGCAAAGCAAGGCAAGGCAAGTGTAACAAAAGGCAAGGCACGGCAAGGGGAAACAAGGCTAAGGAACGGCAACGCACGGCTACGCAATGCACGGCCAGGCAAGGAAAGGGTAACGCAAGGCAAGGCACGGTAAGGCAAGACAAGGCTAATGCACGACAACGCACGGCTAGGCAATGCACGGCCAGGCAAGGAAAGGGTAACGCAAGGCAAGGCACGGTGAGGCAAGGCAAGGCAAATGCACGACAACGCACGGATAGGCAATGCACGGCAAGGCAAGGAAAGGGTAACGCAAGGCAAGGCACGGACAGGCGAGGCAAGGCTAAGGCACGACAACGCAAGGCTAGGCAATGCACGGCAAGGCAAGGAAAGGGTAACGCAAGGCAAGGCACGGTCAGGCGAGGCAAGGCTAAGGCACGACAACGCAAGGCTAGGCAATGAACGGAAGGCAAGCAAAGAGTAACGGAAGGCAAGGAAGGCAAGGGAAAGCAAGGGAAGGCAAGGGCAACGAAAGGAACGGCACGGTAAGGGGAAACAAAGCTAAGGCACGACAATGCAGGGCTAGGCAATGGACGGCAAGGCAAGGAAAGGGTAACGCAAGGCAAAGCACGGTGAGGCAAGACAAGGCAAATGCACGACAAAGCACGGCTAGGCAATGCAGGGCAAGGCAAGGAAAGGGTAACGCAAGGGAAGGCACGGTTTGGGGAGGAAGGCGAATGCACGACAACGCAAGGCTAGGCAATGCACGGAAGGCAAGCAAAGAGTAACGGAAGGCAAGGAAGGCAAGGGAAAGCAAGGCAAGGCAAGGGTAACAGAAGGAACGGCACGGCAAGGGGAAACAAGGCTAAGGCACGGCAACGCACGGCTAGGCAATGCACGGAAAGGCAAGGAAAGGGTAACGCAAGGCAAGGCACGGTGAGGCAAGGCAAGGCTGATGCACGACAACGCACGGCTAGGCAATCCACGGCAAGGCAAGGAAAGGGTAACGCAAGGCAAGGCACGGTCAGGCGAGGCAAGGCTAAGCCACGACAACGCAAGGCTAGGCAATGCACGGCAAGGCAAGGAAAGGGTAACGCAAGGCAAGGCACGGTAAGGCGCGGCAAGGCTAAGGCACGACAACGCAAGGCTAGGCAATAAACGGAAGGCAAGCAAAGAGTAACGGAAGGCAAGGAAGGCAAGGGAAAGCAGGGGAAGGCAAGGGTAACGGAAGGAACGGCACGGTAAGGGGAAACAAGGCTAAGGCACGACAACGCAGGGCTAGCCAATGCACGGCAAGGAAAGGAAAGGGTAACGCAAGGCAAGGCACCGTTACGCGAGGCAAGGCTAGGGCATGACAACGCAAGGCTAGGCAATGCACGGAAGGCAAGCAAAGAGTAACGGAAGGCCAGGAGGGCAAGGGAAAGCAAGGCAAGGCAAGGGTAACGGAAGGAACGGCACGGCAAGGGGAAACAAGGCTAAGGCACGGCAACGCACGGCTAGGCAATGCACGGCAAGGCAAGGAAAGGGTAACGCAAGGCAAGGCACGGTCAGGCGAGGCAAGGCTAAGGCACGACAACGCAAGGCTAGGCAATGCACGGAAGGCAAGCAAAGAGGAACGGAAGGCAAGGAAGGGTAGGGAAAGCAGGGAAAGGCAAGGGTAACGGAAGGAACGGCACGGTAAGGGCAAACAAGACTAAGGCACGACAACACAGGGCTAGGCAATGCAGGGCAAGGCAAGGAAATGGTAACGCTAGGCAAGGCACGGTTTGGGGAGGCAAAGCTAATGCACGACAACGCAAGGCTAGGCAGTGCACGGCTAGGCAAGGAAAGAGTAACGGAAGGAAAGAAGGCAAGGGAAAGCAAGGCAAGGCAAGGGTAACAGAAGGAACGGCACGGCAAGGGGAAACAAGGCTAAGGAACGGCAACGCACGGCTACGCAATGCACGGCCAGGCAAGGAAAGGGTAACGCAAGGCAAGGCACGGTAAGGCAAGACAAGGCTAATGCACGACAACGCACGGCTAGGCAATGCACGGCCAGGCAAAGAAAGGGTAACGCAAGACAAGGCACGGTGAGGCAAGGCAAGGCAAATGCACGACAACGCACGGCTAGGCAATGCACCGCAAGGCAAGGAAAGGGTAACGCAAGGCAAGGCACGGTCAGGCAAGGCAAGGCTGAGGCACGACAACGCAAGGCTAGGCAATGAACGGAAGGCAAGCAAAGAGTAACGGAAGGCAAGGAAGGCAAGGGAAAGCAAGGGAAGGCAAGGGCAACGAAAGGAACGGCACGGTAAGGGGAAACAAAGCTAAGGCAGGACAATGCAGGGCTAGGCAATGCACGGCAAGGCAAGGAAAGGGTAACGCAAGGCAAAGCACGGTGAGGCAAGACAAGGCAAATGCACGACAACGCACGGCTAGGCAATGCACGGCAAGGCAAGGAAAGGGTAACTCAAGGCAAGCCACGGTCAGGCGAGGCAAGGCTAAGGCACGACAACGCAAGGCTAGGCAATGCACGGAAGGAAAGCAAAGAGTAACAGAAGGCAATGAAAGTAAGGGAAAGCAAAGCAAGGTAAGGGTAACGCAAGGCAAGGCACGGTAAGACAAGACAAGGCTAATGCACGACAACGCCCGGCTAGGCAATTCACGGCAAGGCAAGGAAAGGGTAACGCAAGGCAAGGCACGGTAAGGCGCGGCAAGGCTAAGGCACGACAACGCAAGGCTAGGCAATGAACGGAAGGCAAGCAAAGAGTAACGGAAGGCAAGGAAGGCAAGGGAAAGCAAGGGAAGGCAAGGGCAACGAAAGGAACGGCACGGTAAGGGGAAACAAAGCTAAGGCACGACAATGCAGGGCTAGGCAATGCACGGCAAGGCAAGGAAAGGGTAACGCAAGGCAAAGCACGGTGAGGCAAGAAAAGGCAAATGCACGACAACGCACGGCTAGGCAATGCCCGGCAAGGCAAGGAAAGGGGAACTCAAGGCAAGGCACGGTCAGGCGAGGCAAGGCTAAGGCACGACAACGCAAGGCTAGGCAATGCACGGAAGGCAAGCAAAGAGTAACGGAAGGCAAGGAAGGCAAGGGAAAGCAGGGGAAGGCAAGGGTAACGAAAGGAACGGCACGGTAAGGGGAAACAAGGCTAAGGCACGACAACACAGGGCTAGGCAATGCAGGGCAAGGCAAGGAAAGGGTAACGCAAGGCAAGGCACGGTTTGGTGAGGCAAAGCTAATGCACGACAACGCAAGGCTAGGCAGTGCACGGCTAGGCAAGGAAAGAGTAACGGAAGGCAAGAAGGCAAGGCAAAGCAAGGCAAGGCAAGGGTAACAGAAGGAACGGCACGGCAAGGGGAAACAAGGCTAAGGAACGGCAACGCACGGCTACGAAATGCACGGCAAGGCAAGGAAAGGGTAACGCAAGGCAAGGCACGGTGAGGCAAGGCAAGGCTGATGCACGACAAGGCACGGGTAGGCAATGCACGGCAAGGCAAGGAAAGGGTAACGCAAGGCAAGGCACGGTCAGGCGAGGCAAGGCTAAGGCAAGACAACGCAAGGCTAGGCAATGCACCGCAAGGCAAGGAAAGGGTAACGCAAGGCAAGGCACGGTGAGGCAAGGCAAGGCTGATGCACGACAACGCACGGCTTGGCAATGCACGGCAAGGCAAGGAAAGCGTAACGCAAGGCAAGGCACGGTCAGGCGAGGCAAGGCTAAGGCACGACAACACAAGGCTAGGCAATGCACGGCAAGGCAAGGAAAGGGTAACGCAAGGCAAGGCACGGTAAGGCGCGGCAAGGCTAAGGCACGACAACGCAAGGCTAGGCAATAAACGGAAGGCAAGCAAAGAGTAACGGAAGGCAAGGAAGGCAAGGGAAAGCAGGGGAAGGCAAGGGTAACGGAAGGAACGGCACGGCAAGGGGAAACAAGGCTGAGGCACGGCAACGCACGGCTAGGCAATGCACGGCAAGGCAAGGAAACGGTAACGCAAGGCAAGGCACTGTCAGGCGAGGCAAGGCTAAGGCACGACAACGCAAGGCTAGGCAATGCACGGAAGGAAAGCAAAGAGTAACGGAAGGCAATGAAAGGAAGGGAAAGGAAGGCAAGGTAAGGGTAACGCAAGGCAAGGCACGGTGAGGCAAGGCAAGGCTGATGCACGACAACGCACGGCTAGGCAATTCACGGCAAGGCAAGGAAAGGGTAACGCAAGGGAAGGCACGGTCAGGCGAGGCAAGGCTAAGGCACGACAACGCAAGGCTAGGCAATGAACGGAAGGCAAGCAAAGAATAACGGAAGGCAAGGAAGGCTAGGGAAAGCAGGGAAAGGCAAGGGTAACGGAAGGAACGGCACGGTAAGGGCAAACAAGACTAAGGCACGACAACACAGGGCTAGGCAATGCAGGGCAAGGCAAGGAAATGGTAACGCAAGGCAAGGCACGGTTTGGGGAGGCAAAGCTAATGCACGACAACGCAAGGCTAGGCAGTGCACGGCTAGGCAAGGAAAGAGTAACGGAAGGAAAGGAAGGCAAGGCAAAGCAAGGCAAGGCAAGTGTAACAAAAGGCAAGGCACGGCAAGGGGAAACAAGGCTAAGGAACGGCAACGAACGGCTACGCAATGCACGGCCAGGCAAGGAAAGGGTAACGCAAGGCAAGGCACGGTAAGGCAAGACAAGGCTAATGCACGACAACGCACGGCTAGGCAATGCACGGCCAGGCAAGGAAAGGGTAACGCAAGGCAAGGCACGGTGAGGCAAGGCAAGGCAAATGCACGACAACGCACGGCTAGGCAATGCACGGCAAGGCAAGGAAAGGGTAACGCAAGGCAAGGCACGGTCAGCTGAGGCAAGGCTAAGGCACGACAACGCAAGGCTAGGCAATGAACGGAAGGCAAGCAAAGAATAACGGAAGGCAAGGAAGGCTAGGGAAAGCAGGGAAAGGCAAGGGTAATGGAAGGAACGGCACGGTAAGGGCAAACAAGACTAAGGCACGACAACACAGGGCTAGGCAATGCAGGGCAAGGCAAGGAAATGGTAACGCCAGGCAAGGCACGGTTTGGGGAGGCAAAGCTAATGCACGACAACGCAAGGCTAGGCAGTGCACGGCTAGGCAAGGAAAGAGTAACGGAAGGAAAGGAAGGCAAGGCAAAGCAAGGCAAGGCAAGTGTAACAAAAGGCAAGGCACGGCAAGGGAAACAAGGCTAAGGAACGGCAACGCACGGCTATGCAATGCACGGCCAGGCAAGGAAAGGGTAACGCAAGGCACGGCACGGTAAGGCAAGACAAGGCTGATGCAGGACAACGCACGGCTAGGCAATTCACGGCAAGGCAAGGAAAGGGTAACGCAAGGCAAGGCACGGACAGGCGAGGCAAGGCTAAGACACGACAACGCAAGGCTAGGCAATGCACGGAAGGCAAGCAAAGAGGAACGGAAGGCAAGGAAGGCTAGGGAAAGCAGGGAAAGGCAAGGGTAACGGAAGGAACGGCACGGTAAGGGCAAACAAGACTAAGGCACGACAACACAGGGCTAGGCAATGCAGGGCAAGGCAAGGAAATGGTAACGCAAGGCAAGGCACGGTTTGGGGAGGCAAAGCTAATGCACGACAAAGCAAGGCTAGGCAGTGCACGGCTAGGCAAGGAAAGAGTAACGGAAGGAAAGAAAGGCAAGGCAAAGCAAGGCAAGGCAAGTGTAACAAAAGGCAAGGCACGGCAAGGGGAAACAAGGCTAAGGAACGGCAACGCACGGCTACGCAATGCACGGCCAGGCAAGGAAAGGGTAACGCAAGGCAAGGCACGGTAAGGCAAGACAAGGCTAATGCACGACAACGCACGGCTAGGCAATGCACGGCCAGGCAAGGAAAGGGTAACGCAAGGCAAGGCACGGTGAGGCAAGGCAAGGCAAATGCACGACAACGCACGGCTAGGCAATGCACGGCAAGGCAAAGAAAGGGTAACGCAAGGCAAGGCACGGTCAGGCGAGGCAAGTCTAAGGCACGACAACGCAAGGTTAGGCAATGGACGGAAGGCAAGCAAAGAGTAACGGAAGGCAAGGAAGGCAAGGGAAAGCAAGGGAAGGCAAGGGCAAGGAAAGGAACGGCACGGTAAGGGGAAACAAAGCTAAGGCACGACAATGCAGGGCTAGGAAATGCACGGCAAGGCAAGGAAAGGGTAACGCAAGGCAAAGCACGGTGAGGCAAGACAAGGCAAATGCACGACAACGCACGGCTAGGCAATGCACGGCAAGGCAAGGAAAGGGTAACTCAAGGCAAGGCACGGTCAGGCAAGGCAAGGCTGAGGCACGACAACGCAAGGCTAGGCAATGCACGGAAGGCAAGCAAAGAGGAACGGAAGGCAAGGAAGCCAAGGGAAAGCAGGGGAAGGCAAGGGTAACGAAAGGAACGGCACGGTAAGGGGAAACAAGGCTAAGGCACGACAACACAGGGCTAGGCAATGCAGGGCAAGGCAAGGAAAGGGTAACGCAAGGCAAGGCACGGTTTGGGGAGGAAGGCGAATGCACGACAACGCAAGGCTAGGCAATGCACGGAAGGCAAGCAAAGAGTAACGGAAGGCAAGGAAGGCAGGGAAAGCAAGGCAAGGCAAGGGTAACAGAAGGAACGGCACGGTAAGGGGAAACAAGGCTAAGGCACGACAACGCAGGGCTAGGCAATGCACGGCAAGGCAAGGAAAGGGTAACGCAAGGCAAGGCACGGACAGGCGAGGCAAGGCTAAGGCACGACAACGCAAGGCTAGGCAATGCACGGCAAGGCAAGGAAAGGGTAACGCAAGGCAAGGCACGGTAAGGCGCGGCAAGGCTAAGGCACGACAACGCAAGGCTAGACAATAAACGGAAGGCAAGCAAAGAGTAACGGAAGGCAAGGAAGGCAAGGGAAAGCAGGGGAAGGCAAGGGTAACGGAAGGAACGGCACGGTAAGGGGAAACAAGGCTAAGGCACGACAACGCAGGGCTAGCCAATGCACGGCAAGGAAAGGAAAGGGTAACGCAAAGCAAGGCACCGTTACGCGAGGCAACGCTAGGGCACGACAACGCAAGGCTAGGCAATGCACGGAAGGCAAGCAAAGAGTAACGGAAGGCCAGGAAGGCAAGGGAAAGCAAGGCAAGGCAAGGGTAACGGAAGGAACGGCACGGCAAGGGGAAACAAGGCTAAGGCACGGCAACGCACGGCTAGGCAATGCACGGCAAGGCAAGGAAAGGGTAACGCAAGGCAAGGCACTGTCAGGCGAGGCAAGGCTAAGGCACGACAACGCAAGGCTAGGCAATGCACGGAAGGAAAGCAAAGAGTAACGGAAGGCAATGAAAGGAAGGGAAAGCAAGGCATGGTAAGTGTAACGCAAGGCAAGGCACGGTGAGGCAAGGCAAGGCTGATGCACGACAACGCACGGCTAGGCAATGCACGGAAGGCAAGCAAAGTGTAACGGAAGGCAAGGAAGGCAAGGGAAAGCAAGGGAAGGCAAGGGTAACGGAAGGAACGGCACGGCAAGGGGAAACAAGGCTAAGGCACGGCAACGCACGGCTAGGCAATGCAGGGCAAGGCAAGGAAATGGTAACGCAAGGCAAGGCACCGTTACGCGAGGCAAGGCTAGGGCACGACAACGCAAGGCTAGGCAATGCACGGAAGGCAAGCAAAGAGGAACGGAACGCAAGGAAGGCTAGGAAAAGCAGGGAAAGGCAAGGGTAACGGAAGGAACGGCACGGTAAGGGCAAACAAGACTAAGGCACGACAACACAGGGCTAGGCAATGCAGGGCAAGGCAAGGAAATGGTAACGCAAGGCAAGGCACGGTTTGGGGAGGCAAAGCTAATGCACGACAACGCAAGGCTAGGCAGTGCACGGCTAGGCAAGGAAAGAGTAACGGAAGGAAAGGAAGGCAAGGCAAAGCAAGGCAAGGCAAGTGTAACAAAAGGCAAGGCACGGCAAGGGGAAACAAGGCTACGGAACGGCAACGCACGGCTACGCAATGCACGGCCAGGCAAGGAAAGGGTAACGCAAGGCAAGGCACGGTAAGGCAAGACAAGGCTAATGCACGACAACGCACGGCTAGGCAATGCACGGCAAGGCAAGGAAAGGATAACGCAAGGCAAGGCACGGTGAGGCAAGACAAGGCAAATGCACGACAACGCACGGCTAGGCAATGCACGGCAAGGCAAGGAAAGGGTAACGCAAGGCAAGGCACGGTCAGGCGAGGCAAGGCTAAGGCACGACAACGCAAGGCTAGGCAATGCACGGAAGGCAAGCAAAGAGTAACGGAAGGCAAGGAAGGCAAGGGAAAGCAGGGGAAGGCAAGGGTAACGAAAGGAATGGCACGGTAAGGGGAAACAAGGCTAAGGCACGACAACACAGGGCTAGGCAATGTACGGCAAGGCAAGGAAAGGGTAACGCAAGGCAAGGCACGGTGAAGGCTAAAGCACGACAACGCAAGGCTACGCAATGCACGGAAGGCAAGCAAAGAGTAACGGAAGGCAAGGAAGGCAAGGGAAAGCAAGGCAAGGCAAGTGTAACAGAAGGAACGGCACGGCAAGGGGAAACAAGGCTAAGGCACGGCAACGCACGGCTAGGCAATGCACGGCAAGGCAAGGAAAGGGTAACGCAAGGCAAGGCACGGTGAGGCAAGGCAAGGCTGATGCACGACAACGCACGGCTAGGCAATGCACGGCAAGGCAAGGAAAGGGTAACGCAAGGCAAGGCACGGTCAGGCGAGGCAAGGCTAAGGCACGACAACGCAAGGCTAGGCAATGCACGGCAAGGAAAGGAAAGGGTAACGCAAGGCAAGGCACGGTAAGGCGCGGCAAGGCTAAGGCACGACAACGCAAGGCTAGGCAATAAACGGAAGGCAAGCAAAGAGTAACGGAAGGCAAGGAAGGCAAGGGAAAGCAGGGGAAGGCAAGGGTAACGGAAGGAACGGCACGGTAAGGGGAAACAAGGCTAAGGCACGACAACGCAGGGCTAGCCAATGCACGGCAAGGAAAGGAAAGGGTAACGCAAGGCAAGGCACCGTTACGCGAGGCAAGGCTAGGGCATGACAACGCAAGGCTAGGCAATGCACGGAAGGCAAACAAAGAGTAACGGAAGGCCAGGAAGGCAAGGGAAAGCAAGGCAAGGCAAGGGTAACGGAAGGAACGGCACGGCAAGGGGAAACAAGGCTAAGGCACGGCAACGCACGGCTAGGCAATGCACGGCAAGGCAAGGAAAGGGTAACGCAAGGCAAGGCACGGTCTGGCGAGGCAAGGCTAAGGCACGACAACGCAAGGCTAGGCAATGCACGGAAGGCAAGCAAAGAGGAACGGAAGGCAAGGAAGGCTAAGGAAAGCAGGGAAAGGCAAGGGTAACGGAAGGAACTGCACGGTAAGGGCAACCAAGACTAAGGCACGACAACACAGGGCTAGGCAATGCAGGGCAAGGCAAGGAAATGGTAACGCAAGGCAAGGCACGGTTTGGGGAGGCAAAGCTAATGCACGACAACGCAAGGCTAGGCAGTGCACGGCTAGGCAAGGAAAGAGTAACGGAAGGAAAGGAAGGCAAGGCAAAGCAAGGCAAGGCAAGTGTAACAAAAGGCAAGGCACGGCAAGGGGAAACAAGGCTAAGGAACGGCAACGCACGGCTACGCAATGCACGGCCAGGCAAGGAAAGGGTAACGCAAGGCAAGGCACGGTAAGGCAAGACAAGGCTAATGCACGACAACGCACGGCTAGGCAATGCACGGCCAGGCAAGGCAAGGGTAACGCAAGGCAAGGCACGGTGAGGGAAGGCAAGGCAAATGCACGACAACGCACGGCTAGGCAATGCACGGCAAGGCAAGGAAAGGGTAACGCAAGGCAAGGCACGGTCAGGCGAGGCAAGGCTAAGGCACGACAACGCAAGGCTAGGCAATGCACGGAAGGCAAGCAAAGAGTAACGGAAGGCAAGGAAGGCAAGGGAAAGCAGGGGAAGGCAAGGGTAACGAAAGGAACGGCACGGTAAGGGGAAACAAGGCTAAGGCACGACAACACAGGGCTAGGCAATGCAGGGCAAGGCAAGGAAAGGGTAACGCAAGGCAAGGCACGGTTTGGGGAGGAAGGCGAATGCACGACAACGCAAGGCTAGGCAATGCACGGAAGGCAAGCAAAGAGTAACGGAAGGCAAGGAAGGCAAGGGAAAGCAAGGCAAGGCAAGGGTACCAGAAGGAACGGCACGGCAAGGGGAAACAAGGCTAAGGCACGGCAACGCACGGCTAGGCAATGCACGGCAAGGCAAGGAAAGGGTAACGCAAGGCAAGGCACGGTGAGGCAAGGCAAGGCTGATGCACGACAACCCACGGCTAGGCAATGCACGGCAAGGCAAGGAAAGGGTAACGCAAGGCAAGGCACGGTCAGGCGAGGCAAGGCTAAGCCACGACAACGCAAGGCTAGGCAATGCACGGCAAGGCAAGGAAAGGGTAACGCAAGGCAAGGCACGGTAAGGCGCGGCAAGGCTAAGGCACGACAACGCAAGGCTAGGCAATAAACGGAAGGCAAGCAAAGAGTAACGGAATGCAAGGAAGGCAAGGGAAAGCAGGGGAAGGCAAGGGTAACGGAAGGAACGGCACGGTAAGTGGAAACAAGGCTAAGGCACGACAACGCAGGGCTAGCCAATGCACGGCAAGGAAAGGAAAGGGTAACGCAAGGCAAGGCACCGTTACGCGAGGCAAGGCTAGGGCATGACAACGCAAGGCTAGGCAATGCACGGAAGGCAAGCAAAGAGTAACGGAAGGCCAGGAGGGCAAGGGAAAGCAAGGCAAGGCAAGGGTAACGGAAGGAACGGCACGGCAAGGGGAAACAAGGCTAAGGCACGGCAACGCACGGCTAGGCAATGCACGGCAAGGCAAGGGTAACGCAAGGCAAGGCACGATCAGGCGAGGCAAGGCTAAGGCACGACAACGCAAGGCTAGGCAATGCACGGAAGGCAAGCAAAGAGGAACGGAAGGCAAGGAAGGGTAGGGAAAGCAGGGAAAGGCAAGGGTAACGGAAGGAACGGCACGGTAAGGGCAAACAAGACTAAGGCACGACAACACAGGGCTAGGCAATGCAGGGCAAGGCAAGGAAATGGTAACGCAAGGCAAGGCACGGTTTGGGGAGGCAAAGCTAATGCACGACAACGCAAGGCTAGGCAGTGCACGGCTAGGCAAGGAAAGAGTAACGGAAGGAAAGGAAGGCAAGGCAAAGCAAGGCAAGGCAAGTGTAACAAAAGGCAAGGCACGGCAAGGGGAAACAAGGCTAAGGAACGGCAACGCACGGCTACGCAATGCACGGCCAGGCAAGGAAAGGGTAACGCAAGGCAAGGCACGGTAAGGCAAGACAAGGCTAATGCACGACAACGCACGGCTAGGCAATGCACGGCAAGGCAAGGAAAGGGTAACGCAAGGCAAGGCACGGCCAGGCGAGGCAAGGCTAAGGCACGACAACGCAAGGCTAGGCAATGCACGGCAAGGCAAGGAAAGGGTAACGCAAGGCAAGGCACGGCCAGGCGAGGCAAGGCTAAGGCACGACAACGCAAGGCTAGGCAATGCACGGAAGGCAAGCAAAGAGTAACGGAAGGCAAGGAAGGCCAGGGAAAGCAAGGGAAGGCAAGGGCAACGAAAGGAACGGCACGGTAAGGGGAAACAAAGCTAAGGCAGGACAATGCAGGGCTAGGCAATGCACGGCAAGGCAAGGAAAGGGTAACGCAAGGCAAAGCACGGTGAGGCAAGACAAGGCAAATGCACGACAACGCACGGCTAGGCAATGCACGGCAAGGCAAGGAAAGGGTAACTCAAGGCAAGGCACGGTCAGGCGAGGCAAGGCTAAGGCACGACAACGCAAGGCTAGGCAATGCACGGAAGGCAAGCAAAGAGTAACGGAAGGCAAGGAAGGCAAGGGAAAGCAGGGGAAGGCAAGGGTAACGGAAGGAACGGCACGGTAAGGGGAAACAAGGCTAAGGCACGACAACGCAGGGCTAGCCAATGCACGGCAAGGAAAGGAAAGGGTAACGCAAGGCAAGGCACCGTTACGCGAGGCAAGGCTAAGGCACGACAACGCAAGGCTAGGCAATGCACGGAAGGAAAGCAAAGAGTAACAGAAGGCAATGAAAGTAAGGGAAAGCAAAGCAAGGTAAGGGTAATGCAAGGCAAGGCACGGTAAGGCAAGACAAGGCTAATGCACGACAACGCACGGCTAGGCAATTCACGGCAAGGCAAGGAAAGGGTAACGCAAGGCAAGGCCCGGTCAGGCGAGGCAAGGCTAAGGCACGACAACGCAAGGCTAGGCAATGCACGGAAGGCAAGCAAAGAGGAACGGAAGGCAAGGAAGGCTAGGGAAAGCAGGGAAAGGCAAGGGTAACGGAAGGAACGGCACGGTAAGGGCAAACAAGACTAAGGCACGACAACACAGGGCTAGGCAATGCAGGGCAAGGCAAGGAAATGGTAACGCAAGGCAAGGCACGGTTTGGGGAGGCAAAGCTAATGCACGACAACGCAAGGCTAGGCAGTGCACTGCTAGGCAAGGAAAGAGTAACGGAAGGAAAGGAAGGCAAGGCAAATCAAGGCAAGGCAAGTGTAACAAAAGGCAAGGCACGGCAAGGGGAAACAAGGCTAAGGAACGGCAACGCACGGCTACGCAATGCACGGCCAGGCAAGGAAAGGGTAACGCAAGGCAAGGCACGGTAAGGCAAGACAAGGCTAATGCACGACAACGCACGGCTAGGCAATGCACGGCCAGGCAAGGAAAGGGTAACGCAAGGCAAGGCACGGTGAGGCAAGGCAAGGCAAATGCACGACAACGCACGGCTAGGCAATGCACGGCAAGGCAAGGAAAGGGTAACGCAAGGCAAGTCACGGACAGGCGAGGCAAGGCTAAGGCACGACAACGCAAGGCTAGGCAATGCACGGAAGGCAAGCAAAGAGTAACGGAAGGCCAGGAAGGCAAGGGAAAGCAAGGCAAGGCAAGGGTAACGGAAGGAACGGCACGGCAAGGGGAAACAAGGCTAAGGCACGGCAACGCACGGCTAGGCAATGCACGGCAAGGCAAGGAAAGGGTAACGCAAGGCAAGGCACTGTCAGGCGAGGCAAGGCTAAGGCACGACAACGCAAGGCTAGGCAATGCACGGAAGGAAAGCAAAGAGTAACGGAAGGCAATGAAAGGAAGGGAAAGCAAGGCATGGTAAGTGTAACGCAAGGCAAGGCACGGTGAGGCAAGGCAAGGCTGATGCACGACAACGCACGGCTAGGCAATGCACGGAAGGCAAGCAAAGTGTAACGGAAGGCAAGGAAGGCAAGGGAAAGCAAGGGAAGGCAAGGGTAACGGAAGGAACGGCACGGCAAGGGGAAACAAGGCTAAGGCACGGCAACGCACGGCTAGGCAATGCAGGGCAAGGCAAGGAAATGGTAACGCAAGGCAAGGCACCGTTACGCGAGGCAAGGCTAGGGCACGACAACGCAAGGCTAGGCAATGCACGGAAGGCAAGCAAAGAGGAACGGAACGCAAGGAAGGCTAGGAAAAGCAGGGAAAGGCAAGGGTAACGGAAGGAACGGCACGGTAAGGGCAAACAAGACTAAGGCACGACAACACAGGGCTAGGCAATGCAGGGCAAGGCAAGGAAATGGTAACGCAAGGCAAGGCACGGTTTGGGGAGGCAAAGCTAATGCACGACAACGCAAGGCTAGGCAGTGCACGGCTAGGCAAGGAAAGAGTAACGGAAGGAAAGGAAGGCAAGGCAAAGCAAGGCAAGGCAAGTGTAACAAAAGGCAAGGCACGGCAAGGGGAAACAAGGCTACGGAACGGCAACGCACGGCTACGCAATGCACGGCCAGGCAAGGAAAGGGTAACGCAAGGCAAGGCACGGTAAGGCAAGACAAGGCTAATGCACGACAACGCACGGCTAGGCAATGCACGGCCAGGCAAGGAAAGGATAACGCAAGGCAAGGCACGGTGAGGCAAGGCAAGGCAAATGCACGACAACGGACGGCTAGGCAATGCACGGCAAGGCAAGGAAAGGGTAACGCAAGGCAAGGCACGGTCAGGCGAGGCAAGGCTAAGGCACGACAACGCAAGGCTAGGCAATGAAGGGAAGGCAAGCAAAGAGTAACGGAAGGCAAGGAAGGCAAGGGAAAGCAAGGGAAGGCAAGGGCAACGAAAGGAACGGCACGGTAAGGGGAAACAAAGGTGAGGCACGACAATGCAGGGCTAGGCAATGCACGGCAAGGCAAGGAAAGGGTAACGCAAGGCAAAGCACGGTGAGGCAAGACAAGGCAAATGCACGACAAAGCACGGCTAGGCAATGCACGCCAAGGCAAGGAAAGGGTAACGCAAGGCAAGGCACCGTTACGCGAGGCAAGGCTAAGGCACGACAACGCAAGGCTAGGCAATGCACGGAAGGCAAGCAAAGAGTAACGGAAGGCAAGGAAGGCAAGGGAAAGCAAGGCAAGGCAAGGGTAACGGAAGGAACGGCACGGCAAGGGGAAACAAGGCTAAGGCACGGCAACGCACGGCTAGGCAATGCAAGGCAAGGCAAGGAAAGGGTAACGCAAGGCAAGGCACTGTCAGGCGAGGCAAGGCTAAGACACGACAACGCAAGGCTAGGCAATGCACGGAAGGAAAGCAAAGAGTAACAGAAGGCAATGAAAGTAAGGGAAAGCAAAGCAAGGTAAGGGTAATGCAAGGCAAGGCACGGTAAGGCAAGACAAGGCTAATGCACGACAACGCACGGCTAGGCAATTCACGGCAAGGCAAGGAAAGGGTAACGCAAGGCAAGGCACGGTCAGGCGAGGCAAGGCTAAGGCACGACAACGCAAGGCTAGGCAATGCACGGAAGGCAAGCAAAGAGGAACGGAAGGCAAGGAAGGCTAGGGAAAGCAGGGAAAGGCAAGGGTAACGGAAGGAACGGCACGGTAAGGGCAAACAAGACTAAGGCACGACAACACAGGGCTAGGCAATGCAGGGCAAGGCAAGGAAATGGTAACGCAAGGCAAGGCACGGTTTGGGGAGGCAAAGCTAATGCACGACAACGCAAGGCTAGGCAGTGCACTGCTAGGCAAGGAAAGAGTAACGGAAGGAAAGGAAGGCAAGGCAAATCAAGGCAAGGCAAGTGTAACAAAAGGCAAGGCACGGCAAGGGGAAACAAGGCTAAGGAACGGCAACGCACGGCTACGCAATGCACGGCCAGGCAAGGAAAGGGTAACGCAAGGCAAGGCACGGTAAGGCAAGACAAGGCTAATGCACGACAACGCACGGCTAGGCAATGCACGGCCAGGCAAGGAAAGGGTAACGCAAGGCAAGGCACGGTGAGGCAAGGCAAGGCAAATGCACGACAACGCACGGCTAGGCAATGCACGGCAAGGCAAGGAAAGGGTAACGCAAGGCAAGGCACGGACAGGCGAGGCAAGGCTAAGGCACGACAACGCAAGGCTAGGCAATGCACGGAAGGCAAGCAAAGAGTAACGGAAGGCCAGGAAGGCAAGGGAAAGCAAGGCAAGGCAAGGGTAACGGAAGGAACGGCACGGCAAGGGGAAACAAGGCTAAGGCACGGCAACGCACGGCTAGGCAATGCACGGCAAGGCAAGGAAAGGGTAACGCAAGGCAAGGCACTGTCAGGCGAGGCAAGGCTAAGGCACGACAACGCAAGGCTAGGCAATGCACGGAAGGAAAGCAAAGAGTAACGGAAGGCAATGAAAGGAAGGGAAAGCAAGGCATGGTAAGTGTAACGCAAGGCAAGGCACGGTGAGGCAAGGCAAGGCTGATGCACGACAACGCACGGCTAGGCAATGCACGGAAGGCAAGCAAAGAGTAACGGAAGGCAAGGAAGGCAAGGGAAAGCAGGGGAAGGCAAGGGTAACGAAAGGAACGGCACGGCAAGGGGAAACAAGGCTAAGGCACGGCAACGCACGGCTAGGCAATGCAGGGCAAGGCAAGGAAATGGTAACGCAAGGCAAGGCACCGTTACGCGAGGCAAGGCTAGGGCACGACAACGCAAGGCTAGGCAATGCACGGAAGGCAAGCAAAGAGGAACGGAACGCAAGGAAGGCTAGGAAAAGCAGGGAAAGGCAAGGGTAACGGAAGGAACGGCACGGTAAGGGCAAACAAGACTAAGGCACGACAACACAGGGCTAGGCAATGCAGGGCAAGGCAAGGAAATGGTAACGCAAGGCAAGGCACGGTTTGGGGAGGCAAAGCTAATGCACGACAACGCAAGGCTAGGCAGTGCACGGCTAGGCAAGGAAAGAGTAACGGAAGGAAAGGAAGGCAAGGCAAAGCAAGGCAAGGCAAGTGTAAGAAAAGGCAAGGCACGGCAAGGGGAAACAAGGCTACGGAACGGCAACGCACGGCTACGCAATGCACGGCCAGGCAAGGAAAGGGTAACGCAAGGCAAGGCACGGTAAGGCAAGACAAGGCTAATGCACGACAACGCACGGCTAGGCAATGCACGGCCAGGCAAGGAAAGGATAACGCAAGGCAAGGCACGGTGAGGCAAGGCAAGGCAAATGCACGACAACGGACGGCTAGGCAATGCACGGCAAGGCAAGGAAAGGGTAACGCAAGGCAAGGCACGGTCAGGCGAGGCAAGGCTAAGGCACGACAACGCAAGGCTAGGCAATGAAGGGAAGGCAAGCAAAGAGTAACGGAAGGCAAGGAAGGCAAGGGAAAGCAAGGGAAGGCAAGGGCAACGAAAGGAACGGCACGGTAAGGGGAAACAAAGGTGAGGCACGACAATGCAGGGCTAGGCAATGCACGGCAAGGCAAGGAAAGGGTAACGCAAGGCAAAGCACGGTGAGGCAAGACAAGGCAAATGCACGACAAAGCACGGCTAGGCAATGCACGCCAAGGCAAGGAAAGGGTAACGCAAGGCAAGGCACGGTCAGGCGAGGCAAGGCTAAGGCACGACAACGCAAGGCTAGGCAATGCACGGAAGGCAAGCAAAGAGTAACGGAAGGCAAGGAAGGCAAGGGAAAGCAGGGGAAGGCAAGGGTAACGAAAGGAACGGCACGGTAAGGGGAAACAAGGCTAAGGCACGACAACACAGGGCTAGGCAATGCAGGGCAAGGCAAGGAAAGGGTAACGCAAGGCAAGGCACGGTTTGGGGAGGAAGGCGAAAGCACGACAACGCAAGGCTAGGCAATGCACGGAAGGCAAGCAAAGAGTAACGGAAGGCAAGGAAGGCAAGGGAAAGCAAGGCAAGGCAAGTGTAACAGAAGGAACGGCACGGCAAGGGGAAACAAGGCTAAGGCACGGCAACGCACGGCTAGGCAATGCACGGCAAGGCAAGGAAAGGGTAACGCAAGGCAAGGCACGGTGAGGCAAGGCAAGGCTGATGCACGACAACGCACGGCTAGGCAATGCACGGCAAGGCAAGGAAAGGGTAACGCAAGGCAAGGCACGGTCAGGCGAGGCAAGGCTAAGGCACGACAACGCAAGGCTAGGCAATGCACGGCAAGGAAAGGAAAGGGTAACGCAAGGCAAGGCACGGTAAGGCGCGGCAAGGCTAAGGCACGACAACGCAAGGCTAGGCAATAAACGGAAGGCAAGCAAAGAGTAACGGAAGGCAAGGAAGGCAAGGGAAAGCAGGGGAAGGCAAGGGTAACGGAAGGAACGGCACGGTAAGGGGAAACAAGGCTAAGGCACGACAACGCAGGGCTAGCCAATGCACGGCAAGGAAAGGAAAGGGTAACGCAAGGCAAGGCACCGTTACGCGAGGCAAGGCTAGGGCATGACAACGCAAGGCTAGGCAATGCACGGAAGGCAAACAAAGAGTAACGGAAGGCCAGGAAGGCAAGGGAAAGCAAGGCAAGGCAAGGGTAACGGAAGGAACGGCACGGCAAGGGGAAACAAGGCTAAGGCACGGCAACGCACGGCTAGGCAATGCACAACAAGGCAAGGAAAGGGTAACGCAGGCAAGGCACGGTCTGGCGAGGCAAGGCTAAGGCACGACAACGCAAGGCTAGGCAATGCACGGAAGGCAAGCAAAGAGGAACGGAAGGCAAGGAAGGCTAAGGAAAGCAGGGAAAGGCAAGGGTAACGGAAGGAACTGCACGGTAAGGGCAACCAAGACTAAGGCACGACAACACAGGGCTAGGCAATGCAGGGCAAGGCAAGGAAATGGTAACGCAAGGCAAGGCACGGTTTGGGGAGGCAAAGCTAATGCACGACAACGCAAGGCTAGGCAGTGCACGGCTAGGCAAGGAAAGAGTAACGGAAGGAAAGGAAGGCAAGGCAAAGCAAGGCAAGGCAAGTGTAACAAAAGGCAAGGCACGGCAAGGGGAAACAAGGCTAAGGAACGGCAACGCACGGCTACGCAATGCACGGCCAGGCAAGGAAAGGGTAACGCAAGGCAAGGCACGGTAAGGCAAGACAAGGCTAATGCACGACAACGCACGGCTAGGCAATGCACGGCCAGGCAAGGCAAGGGTAACGCAAGGCAAGGCACGGTGAGGGAAGGCAAGGCAAATGCACGACAACGCACGGCTAGGCAATGCACGGCAAGGCAAGGAAAGGGTAACGCAAGGCAAGGCACGGTCAGGCGAGGCAAGGCTAAGGCACGACAACGCAAGGCTAGGCAATGCACGGAAGGCAAGCAAAGAGTAACGGAAGGCAAGGAAGGCAAGGGAAAGCAGGGGAAGGCAAGGGTAACGAAAGGAACGGCACGGTAAGGGGAAACAAGGCTAAGGCACGACAACACAGGGCTAGGCAATGCAGGGCAAGGCAAGGAAAGGGTAACGCAAGGCAAGGTACGGTTTGGGGAGGAAGGCGAATGCACGACAACGCAAGGCTAGGCAATGCACGGAAGGCAAGCAAAGAGTAACGGAAGGCAAGGAAGGCAAGGGAAAGCAAGGCAAGGCAAGGGTACCAGAAGGAACGGCACGGCAAGGGGAAACAAGGCTAAGGCACGGCAACGCACGACTAGGCAATGCACGGCAAGGCAAGGAAAGGGTAACGCAAGGCAAGGCACGGTGAGGCAAGGCAAGGCTGATGCACGACAACCCACGGCTAGGCAATGCACGGCAAGGCAAGGAAAGGGTAACGCAAGGCAAGGCACGGTCAGGCGAGGCAAGGCTAAGCCACGACAACGCAAGGCTAGGCAATGCACGGCAAGGCAAGGAAAGGGTAACGCAAGGCAAGGCACGGTAAGGCGCGGCAAGGCTAAGGCACGACAACGCAAGGCTAGGCAATAAACGGAAGGCAAGCAAAGAGTAACGGAATGCAAGGAAGGCAAGGGAAAGCAGGGGAAGGCAAGGGTAACGGAAGGAACGTCACGGTAAGTGGAAACAAGGCTAAGGCACGACAACGCAGGGCTAGCCAATGCACGGCAAGGAAAGGAAAGGGTAACGCAAGGCAAGGCACCGTTACGCGAGGCAAGGCTAGGGCATGACAACGCAAGGCTAGGCAATGCACGGAAGGCAAGCAAAGAGTAACGGAAGGCCAGGAGGGCAAGGGAAAGCAAGGCAAGGCAAGGGTAACGGAAGGAACGGCACGGCAAGGGGAAACAAGGCTAAGGCACGGCAACGCACGGCTAGGCAATGCACGGCAAGGCAAAGAAAGGGTAACGCAAGGCAAGGCACGGTCAGGCGAGGCAAGGCTAAGGCACGACAACGCAAGGCTAGGCAATGCACGGAAGGCAAGCAAAGAGGAACGGAAGGCAAGGAAGGGTAGGGAAAGCAGGGAAAGGCAAGGGTAACGGAAGGAACGGCACGGTAAGGGCAAACAAGACTAAGGCACGACAACACAGGGCTAGGCAATGCAGGGCAAGGCAAGGAAATGGTAACGCAAGGCAAGGCACGGTTTGGGGAGGCAAAGCTAATGCACGACAACGCAAGGCTAGGCAGTGCACGGCTAGGCAAGGAAAGAGTAACGGAAGGAAAGGAAGGCAAGGCAAAGCAAGGCAAGGCAAGTGTAACAAAAGGCAAGGCACGGCAAGGGGAAACAAGGCTAAGGAACGGCAACGCACGGCTACGCAATGCACGGCCAGGCAAGGAAAGGGTAACGCAAGGCAAGGCACGGTAAGGCAAGACAAGGCTAATGCACGACAACGCACGGCTAGGCAATGCACGGCCAGGCAAGGAAAGGGTAACGCAAGGCAAGGCACGGTGAGGCAAGGCAAGGCAAATGCACGACAACGCACGGCTAGGCAATGCACGGCAAGGCAAGGAAAGGGTAACGCAAGGCAAGGCACGGTCAGGCGAGGCAAGGCTAAGGCACGACAACGCAAGGCTAGGCAATGAACGGAAGGCAAGCAAAGAGTAACGGAAGGCAAGGAAGGCAAGGGAAAGCAAGGGAAGGCAAGGGCAACGAAAGGAACGGCACGGTAAGGGGAAACAAAGCTAAGGCAGGACAATGCAGGGCTAGGCAATGCACGGCAAGGCAAGGAAAGGGTAACGCAAGGCAAAGCACGGTGAGGCAAGACAAGGCAAATGCACGACAACGCACGGCTAGGCAATGCACGGCAAGGCAAGGAAAGGGTAACTCAAGGCAAGCCACGGTCAGGCGAGGCAAGGCTAAGGCACGACAACGCAAGGCTAGGCAATGCACGGAAGGCAAGCAAAGAGTAACGGAAGGCAAGGAAGGCAAGGGAAAGCAGGGGAAGGCAAGGGTAACGGAAGGAACGGCACGGTAAGGGGAAACAAGGCCAAGGCACGACAACGCAGGGCTAGCCAATGCACGGCAAGGAAAGGAAAGGGTAACGCAAGGCAAGGCACCGTTACGCGAGGCAAGGCTAAGGCACGACAACGCAAGGCTAGGCAATGCACGGAAGGCAAGCAAAGAGTAACGGAAGGCAAGGAAGGCAAGGGAAAGCAAGGCAAGGCAAGGGTAACGGAAGGAACGGCACGGCAAGGGGAAACAAGGCTAAGGCACGGCAACGCACGGATAGGCAATGCACGGCAAGGCAAGGAAAGGGTAACGCAAGGCAAGGCACTGTCAGGCGAGGCAAGGCTAAGACACGACAACGCAAGGCTAGGCAATGCACGGAAGGAAAGCAAAGAGTAACAGAAGGCAATGAAAGTAAGGGAAAGCAAAGCAAGGTAAGGGGAACGCAAGGCAAGGCACGGTAAGACAAGACAAGGCTAATGCACGACAACGCCCGGCTAGGCAATTCACGGCAAGGCAAGGAAAGGGTAACGCAAGGCAAGGCACGGTCAGGCGAGGCAAGGCTAAGGCACGACAACGCAAGGCTAGGCAATGCACGGAAGGCAAGCAAAGAGGAACGGAAGGCAAGGAAGGCTAGGGAAAGCAGGGAAAGGCAAGGGTAACGGAAGGAACGGCACGGTAAGGGCAAACAAGACTAAGGCACGACAACACAGGGCTAGGCAATGCAGGGCAAGGCAAGGAAATGGTAACGCAAGGCAAGGCACGGTTTGGGGAGGCAAAGCTAATGCACGACAACGCAAGGCTAGGCAGTGCACGGCTAGGCAAGGAAAGAGTAACGGAAGGAAAGGAAGGCAAGGCAAATCAAGGCAAGGCAAGTGTAACAAAAGGCAAGGCACGGCAAGGGGAAACAAGGCTAAGGAACGGCAACGCACGGCTACGCAATGCACGGCCAGGCAAGGAAAGGGAAACGCAAGGCAAGGCACGGTAAGGCAAGACAGGGCTAACGCACGACAACGCACGGCTAGGCAATGCACGGCCAGGCAAGGAAAGGGTAACGCAAGGCAAGGCACGGTGAGGCAAGGCAAGGCAAATGCACGACAACGCACGGCTAGGCAATGCACGGCAAGGCAAGGAAAGGGTAACGCAAGGCAAGGCACGGACAGGCGAGGCAAGGCTAAGGCACGACAACGCAAGGCTAGGCAATGAACGGAAGGCAAGCAAAGAGTAACGGAAGGCAAGGAAGGCAAGGGAAAGCAAGGGAAGGCAAGGGCAACGAAAGGAACGGCACGGTAAGGGGAAACAAAGCTAAGGCACGACAATGCAGGGCTAGGCAATGCACGGCAAGGCAAGGAAAGGGTAACGCAAGGCAAAGCACGGTGAGGCAAGACAAGGCAAATGCACGACAACGCACGGCTAGGCAATGCACGGCAAGGCAAGGAAAGGGTAACTCAAGGCAAGGCACGGTCAGGCGAGGCAAGGCTAAGGCACGACAACGCAAGGCTAGGCAATGCACGGAAGGCAAGCAAAGAGTAACGGAAGGCAAGGAAGGCAAGGGAAAGCAGGGGAAGGCAAGGGTAACGAAAGGAACGGCACGGTAAGGGGAAACAAGGCTAAGGCACGACAACACAGGGCTAGGCAATGCAGGGCAAGGCAAGGAAAGGGTAACGCAAGGCAAGGCACGGTTTGGGGAGGCAAAGCTAATGCACGACAACGCAAGGCTAGGCAGTGCACGGCTAGGCAAGGAAAGAGTAACGGAAGGCAAGAAGGCAAGGCAAAGCAAGGCAAGGCAAGGGTAACAGAAGGAACGGCACGGCAAGGGGAAACAAGGCTAAGGAACGGCAACGCACGGCTACGCAATGCACGGCCAGGCAAGGAAAGGGTAACGCAAGGCAAGGCACGGTGAGGCAAGGCAAGGCTGATGCACGACAACGCACGGCTAGGCAATGCACGGCAAGGCAAGGAAAGGGTAACGCAAGGCAAGGCACGGTCAGGCGAGGCAAGGCTAAGGCAAGACAACGCAAGGCTAGGCAATGCACCGCAAGGCAAGGAAAGGGTAATGCAAGGCAAGGCACGGTGAGGCAAGGCAAGGCTGATGCACGAAAACGCACGGCTTGGCAATGCACGGCAAGGCAAGGAAAGGGTAACGCAAGGCAAGGCACGGTAAGGCGCGGCAAGGCTAAGGCACGACAACGCAAGGCTAGGCAATAAACGGAAGGCAAGCAAAGAGTAACGGAAGGCAAGGAAGGCAAGGGAAAGCAGGGGAAGGCAAGGGTAACGGAAGGAACGGCACGGCAAGGGGAAACAAGGCTAAGGCACGGCAACGCACGGCTAGGCAATGCACGGCAAGGCAAGGAAAGGGTAACGCAAGGCAAGGCACTGTCAGGCGAGGCAAGGCTAAGGCACGACAACGCAAGGCTAGGCAATGCACGGAAGGAAAGCAAAGAGTAACGGAAGGCAATGAAAGGAAGGGAAAGGAAGGCAAGGTAAGGGTAACGCAAGGCAAGGCACGGTGAGGCAAGGCAAGGCTGATGCACGACAACGCACGGCTAGGCAATTCACGGCAAGGCAAGGAAAGGGTAACGCAAGGCAAGGCACGGTCAGGCGAGGCAAGGCTAAGGCACGACAACGCAAGGCTAGGCAATGCACGGAAGGCAAGCAAAGAGGAACGGAAGGCAAGGAAGGCTAGGGAAAGCAGGGAAAGGCAAGGGTAACGGAAGGAACGGCACGGTAAGGGCAAACAAGACTAAGGCACGACAACACAGGGCTAGGCAATGCAGGGCAAGGCAAGGAAATGGTAACGC
Source organism: Macrotis lagotis (assembly GCF_037893015.1). Lineage (NCBI taxonomy): Eukaryota > Metazoa > Chordata > Mammalia > Peramelemorphia > Peramelidae > Macrotis > Macrotis lagotis. The sequence goes on from NW_027422356.1 coordinate 93,845, forward strand.
AAGGCAAGGCACAGTTTGGGGAGGCAAAGCTAATGCACGACAACGCAAGGCTAGGCAGTGCACGGCTAGGCAAGGAAAGAGTAACGGAAGGAAAGGAAGGCAAGGCAAAGCAAGGCAAGGCAAGTGTAACAAAAGGCAAGGCACGGCAAGGGGAAACAAGGCTAAGGAACGGCAACGCACGGCTACGCAATGCACGGCCAGGCAAGGAAAGGGTAACGCAAGGCAAGGCACGGTAAGGCAAGACAAGGCTAATGCACGACAACGCACGGCTAGGCAATGCACGGCCAGGCAAGGAAAGGGTAACGCAAGGCAAGGCACGGTGAGGCAAGGCAAGGCAAATGCACGACAACGCACGGCTAGGCAATGCACGGCAAGGCAAGGAAAGGGTAACGCAAGGCAAGGCACGGACAGGCGAGGCAAGGCTAAGGCACGACAACGCAAGGCTAGGCAATGCACGGAAGGCAAGCAAAGAGTAACGGAAGGCAAGGAAGGCAAGGGAAAGCAAGGCAAGGCAAGGGTAACGGAAGGAACGGCACGGCAAGGGGAAACAAGGCTAAGGCACGGCAACGCACGGCTAGGCAATGCACGGCAAGGCAAGGAAAGGGTAACGCAAGGCAAGGCACTGTCAGGCGAGGCAAGGCTAAGGCACGACAACGCAAGGCTAGGCAATGCACGGAAGGAAAGCAAATTGTAACGGAAGGCAATGAAAGGAAGGGAAAGCAAGGCATGGTAAGTGTAACGCAAGGCAAGGCACGGTGAGGCAAGGCAAGGCTGATGCACGACAACGCACGGCTAGGCAATGCACGGAAGGCAAGCAAAGTGTAACGGAAGGCAAGGAAGGCAAGGGAAAGCAAGGGAAGGCAAGGGTAACGGAAGGAACGGCACGGCAAGGGGAAACAAGGCTAAGGCACGGCAACGCACGGCTAGGCAATGCAGGGCAAGGCAAGGAAATGGTAACGCAAGGCAAGGCACCGTTACGCGAGGCAAGGCTAGGGCACGACAACGCAAGGCTAGGCAATGCACGGAAGGCAAGCAAAGAGGAACGGAACGCAAGGAAGGCTAGGAAATCAGGGAAAGGCAAGGGTAACGGAAGGAACGGCACGGTAAGGGCAAACAAGACTAAGGCACGACAACACAGGGCTAGGCAATGCAGGGCAAGGCAAGGAAATGGTAACGCAAGGCAAGGCACGGTTTGGGGAGGCAAAGCTAATGCACGACAACGCAAGGCTAGGCAGTGCACGGCTAGGCAAGGAAAGAGTAACGGAAGGAAAGGAAGGCAAGGCAAAGCAAGGCAAGGCAAGTGTAACAAAAGGCAAGGCACGGCAAGGGGAAACAAGGCTACGGAACGGCAACGCACGGCTACGCAATGCACGGCCAGGCAAGGAAAGGGTAACGCAAGGCAAGGCACGGTAAGGCAAGACAAGGCTAATGCACGACAACGCACGGCTAGGCAATGCACGGCCAGGCAAGGAAAGGATAACGCAAGGCAAGGCACGGTGAGGCAAGGCAAGGCAAATGCACGACAACGGACGGCTAGGCAATGCACGGCAAGGCAAGGAAAGGGTAACGCAAGGCAAGGCACGGTTAGGCGAGGCAAGGCTAAGGCACGACAACGCAAGGCTAGGCAATGAAGGGAAGGCAAGCAAAGAGTAACGGAAGGCAAGGAAGGCAAGGGAAAGCAAGGGAAGGCAAGGGCAACGAAAGGAACGGCACGGTAAGGGGAAACAAAGGTGAGGCACGACAATGCAGGGCTAGGCAATGCACGGCAAGGCAAGGAAAGGGTAACGCAAGGCAAAGCACGGTGAGGCAAGACAAGGCAAATGCACGACAAAGCACGGCTAGGCAATGCACGCCAAGGCAAGGAAAGGGTAACGCAAGGCAAGGCACGGTCAGGCGAGGCAAGGCTAAGGCACGACAACGCAAGGCTAGGCAATGCACGGAAGGCAAGCAAAGAGTAACGGAAGGCAAGGAAGGCAAGGGAAAGCAGGGGAAGGCAAGGGTAACGAAAGGAACGGCACGGTAAGGGGAAACAAGGCTAAGGCACGACAACACAGGGCTAGGCAATGCAGGGCAAGGCAAGGAAAGGGTAACGCAAGGCAAGGCACGGTTTGGGGAGGAAGGCGAAAGCACGACAACGCAAGGCTAGGCAATGCACGGAAGGCAAGCAAAGAGTAACGGAAGGCAAGGAAGGCAAGGGAAAGCAAGGCAAGGCAAGTGTAACAGAAGGAACGGCACGGCAAGGGGAAACAAGGCTAAGGCACGGCAACGCACGGCTAGGCAATGCACGGCAAGGCAAGGAAAGGGTAACGCAAGGCAAGGCACGGTGAGGCAAGGCAAGGCTGATGCACGACAACGCACGGCTAGGCAATGCACGGCAAGGCAAGGAAAGGGTAACGCAAGGCAAGGCACGGTCAGGCGAGGCAAGGCTAAGGCACGACAACGCAAGGCTAGGCAATGCACGGCAAGGAAAGGAAAGGGTAACGCAAGGCAAGGCACGGTAAGGCGCGGCAAGGCTAAGGCACGACAACGCAAGGCTAGGCAATAAACGGAAGGCAAGCAAAGAGTAACGGAAGGCAAGGAAGGCAAGGGAAAGCAGGGGAAGGCAAGGGTAACGGAAGGAACGGCACGGTAAGGGGAAACAAGGCTAAGGCACGACAACGCAGGGCTAGCCAATGCACGGCAAGGAAAGGAAAGGGTAACGCAAGGCAAGGCACCGTTACGCGAGGCAAGGCTAGGGCATGACAACGCAAGGCTAGGCAATGCACGGAAGGCAAACAAAGAGTAACGGAAGGCCAGGAAGGCAAGGGAAAGCAAGGCAAGGCAAGGGTAACGGAAGGAACGGCACGGCAAGGGGAAACAAGGCTAAGGCACGGCAACGCACGGCTAGGCAATGCACGGCAAGGCAAGGAAAGGGTAACGCAAGGCAAGGCACGGTCTGGCGAGGCAAGGCTAAGGCACGACAACGCAAGGCTAGGCAATGCACGGAAGGCAAGCAAAGAGGAACGGAAGGCAAGGAAGGCTAAGGAAAGCAGGGAAAGGCAAGGGTAACGGAAGGAACTGCACGGTAAGGGCAACCAAGACTAAGGCACGACAACACAGGGCTAGGCAATGCAGGGCAAGGCAAGGAAATGGTAACGCAAGGCAAGGCACGGTTTGGGGAGGCAAAGCTAATGCACGACAACGCAAGGCTAGGCAGTGCACGGCTAGGCAAGGAAAGAGTAACGGAAGGAAAGGAAGGCAAGGCAAAGCAAGGCAAGGCAAGTGTAACAAAAGGCAAGGCACGGCAAGGGGAAACAAGGCTAAGGAACGGCAACGCACGGCTACGCAATGCACGGCCAGGCAAGGAAAGGGTAACGCAAGGCAAGGCACGGTAAGGCAAGACAAGGCTAATGCACGACAACGCACGGCTAGGCAATGCACGGCCAGGCAAGGCAAGGGTAACGCAAGGCAAGGCACGGTGAGGGAAGGCAAGGCAAATGCACGACAACGCACGGCTAGGCAATGCACGGCAAGGCAAGGAAAGGGTAACGCAAGGCAAGGCACGGTCAGGCGAGGCAAGGCTAAGGCACGACAACGCAAGGCTAGGCAATGCACGGAAGGCAAGCAAAGAGTAACGGAAGGCAAGGAAGGCAAGGGAAAGCAGGGGAAGGCAAGGGTAACGAAAGGAACGGCACGGTAAGGGGAAACAAGGCTAAGGCACGACAACACAGGGCTAGGCAATGCAGGGCAAGGCAAGGAAAGGGTAACGCAAGGCAAGGTACGGTTTGGGGAGGAAGGCGAATGCACGACAACGCAAGGCTAGGCAATGCACGGAAGGCAAGCAAAGAGTAACGGAAGGCAAGGAAGGCAAGGGAAAGCAAGGCAAGGCAAGGGTACCAGAAGGAACGGCACGGCAAGGGGAAACAAGGCTAAGGCACGGCAACGCACGACTAGGCAATGCACGGCAAGGCAAGGAAAGGGTAACGCAAGGCAAGGCACGGTGAGGCAAGGCAAGGCTGATGCACGACAACCCACGGCTAGGCAATGCACGGCAAGGCAAGGAAAGGGTAACGCAAGGCAAGGCACGGTCAGGCGAGGCAAGGCTAAGCCACGACAACGCAAGGCTAGGCAATGCACGGCAAGGCAAGGAAAGGGTAACGCAAGGCAAGGCACGGTAAGGCGCGGCAAGGCTAAGGCACGACAACGCAAGGCTAGGCAATAAACGGAAGGCAAGCAAAGAGTAACGGAATGCAAGGAAGGCAAGGGAAAGCAGGGGAAGGCAAGGGTAACGGAAGGAACGGCACGGTAAGTGGAAACAAGGCTAAGGCACGACAACGCAGGGCTAGCCAATGCACGGCAAGGAAAGGAAAGGGTAACGCAAGGCAAGGCACCGTTACGCGAGGCAAGGCTAGGGCATGACAACGCAAGGCTAGGCAATGCACGGAAGGCAAGCAAAGAGTAACGGAAGGCCAGGAGGGCAAGGGAAAGCAAGGCAAGGCAAGGGTAACGGAAGGAACGGCACGGCAAGGGGAAACAAGGCTAAGGCACGGCAACGCACGGCTAGGCAATGCACGGCAAGGCAAAGAAAGGGTAACGCAAGGCAAGGCACGATCAGGCGAGGCAAGGCTAAGGCACGACAACGCAAGGCTAGGCAATGCACGGAAGGCAAGCAAAGAGGAACGGAAGGCAAGGAAGGGTAGGGAAAGCAGGGAAAGGCAAGGGTAACGGAAGGAACGGCACGGTAAGGGCAAACAAGACTAAGGCACGACAACACAGGGCTAGGCAATGCAGGGCAAGGCAAGGAAATGGTAACGCAAGGCAAGGCACGGTTTGGGGAGGCAAAGCTAATGCACGACAACGCAAGGCTAGGCAGTGCACGGCTAGGCAAGGAAAGAGTAACGGAAGGAAAGGAAGGCAAGGCAAAGCAAGGCAAGGCAAGTGTAACAAAAGGCAAGGCACGGCAAGGGGAAACAAGGCTAAGGAACGGCAACGCACGGCTACGCAATGCACGGCCAGGCAAGGAAAGGGTAACGCAAGGCAAGGCACGGTAAGGCAAGACAAGGCTAATGCACGACAACGCACGGCTAGGCAATGCACGGCCAGGCAAGGAAAGGGTAACGCAAGGCAAGGCACGGTGAGGCAAGGCAAGGCAAATGCACGACAACGCACGGCTAGGCAATGCACGGCAAGGCAAGGAAAGGGTAACGCAAGGCAAGGCACGGTCAGGCGAGGCAAGGCTAAGGCACGACAACGCAAGGCTAGGCAATGAACGGAAGGCAAGCAAAGAGTAACGGAAGGCAAGGAAGGCAAGGGAAAGCAAGGGAAGGCAAGGGCAACGAAAGGAACGGCACGGTAAGGGGAAACAAAGCTAAGGCAGGACAATGCAGGGCTAGGCAATGCACGGCAAGGCAAGGAAAGGGTAACGCAAGGCAAAGCACGGTGAGGCAAGACAAGGCAAATGCACGACAACGCACGGCTAGGCAATGCACGGCAAGGCAAGGAAAGGGTAACTCAAGGCAAGCCACGGTCAGGCGAGGCAAGGCTAAGGCACGACAACGCAAGGCTAGGCAATGCACGGAAGGCAAGCAAAGAGTAACGGAAGGCAAGGAAGGCAAGGGAAAGCAAGGCAAGGCAAGGGTAACCGGGAACGGCACGGAAAGGGGAAACAAGGCCAAGGCACGACAACGCAAGGCTAGGCAATGCACGGCAAGGCAAGGAAAGGGTAACGCAAGGCAAGGCACGGTCAGGCGAGGCAAGGCTAAGGCACGACAACGCAAGGCTAGGCAATGCACGGAAGGCAAGCAAACAGTAACGGAAGGCAAGGAAGGCAAGGGAAAGCAAGGCAAGGCAAGGGTAACGGAAGGAACGGCACGGCAAGGGGAAACAAGGCTAAGGCACGACAACGCACGGATAGGCAATGCACGGCAAGGCAAGGAAAGGGTAACGCAAGGCAAGGCACGGTCAGGCGAGGCAAGGCTAAGGCACGACAACGCAAGGCTAGGCAATGCACGGAAGGCAAGCAAAGAGTAACGGAAGGCAAGGAAAGTAAGGGAAAGCAAAGCAAGGTAAGGGGAACGCAAGGCAAGGCACGGTAAGACAAGACAAGGCTAATGCACGACAACGCCCGGCTAGGCAATTCACGGCAAGGCAAGGAAAGGGTAACGCAAGGCAAGGCACGGTCAGGCGAGGCAAGGCTAAGGCACGACAACGCAAGGCTAGGCAATGCACGGAAGGCAAGCAAAGAGGAACGGAAGGCAAGGAAGGCTAGGGAAAGCAGGGAAAGGCAAGGGTAACGGAAGGAACGGCACGGTAAGGGCAAACAAGACTAAGGCACGACAACACAGGGCTAGGCAATGCAGGGCAAGGCAAGGAAATGGTAACGCAAGGCAAGGCACGGTTTGGGGAGGCAAAGCTAATGCACGACAACGCAAGGCTAGGCAGTGCACGGCTAGGCAAGGAAAGAGTAACGGAAGGAAAGGAAGGCAAGGCAAATCAAGGCAAGGCAAGTGTAACAAAAGGCAAGGCACGGCAAGGGTAAACAAGGCTAAGGAACGGCAACGCACGGCTACGCAATGCACGGCCAGGCAAGGAAAGGGAAACGCAAGGCAAGGCACGGTAAGGCAAGACAGGGCTAACGCACGACAACGCACGGCTAGGCAATGCACGGCCAGGCAAGGAAAGGGTAACGCAAGGCAAGGCACGGTGAGGCAAGGCAAGGCAAATGCACGACAACGCACGGCTAGGCAATGCATGGCAAGGCAAGGAAAGGGTAACGCAAGGCAAGGCACGGACAGGCGAGGCAAGTCTAAGGCACGACAACGCAAGGCTAGGCAATGCACGGAAGGCAAGCAAAGAGTAACGGAAGGCAAGGAAGGCAAGGGAAAGCAAGGGAAGGCAAGGGCAACGAAAGGAACGGCACGGTAAGGGGAAACAAAGCTAAGGCACGACAATGCAGGGCTAGGCAATGCACGGCAAGGCAAGGAAAGGGTAACGCAAGGCAAAGCACGGTGAGGCAAGACAAGGCAAATGCACGACAACGCACGGCTAGGCAATGCACGGCAAGGCAAGGAAAGGGTAACTCAAGGCAAGGCACGGTCAGGCGAGGCAAGGCTAAGGCACGACAACGCAAGGCTAGGCAATGCACGGAAGGCAAGCAAAGAGTAACGGAAGGCAAGGAAGGCAAGGGAAAGCAGGGGAAGGCAAGGGTAACGAAAGGAACGGCACGGTAAGGGGAACAAGGCTAAGGCACGACAACACAGGGCTAGGCAATGCAGGGCAAGGCAAGGAAAGGGTAACGCAAGGCAAGGCACGGTTTGGGGAGGCAAAGCTAATGCACGACAACGCAAGGCTAGGCAGTGCACGGCTAGGCAAGGAAAGAGTAACGGAAGGCAAGAAGGCAAGGCAAAGCAAGGCAAGGCAAGGGTAACAGAAGGAACGGCACGGCAAGGGGAAACAAGGCTAAGGAACGGCAACGCACGGCTACGCAATGCACGGCCAGGCAAGGAAAGGGTAACGCAAGGCAAGGCACGGTGAGGCAAGGCAAGGCTGATGCACGACAACGCACGGCTAGGCAATGCACGGCAAGGCAAGAAAAGGGTAACGCAAGGCAAGGCACGGTCAGGCGAGGCAAGGCTAAGGCAAGACAACGCAAGGCTAGGCAATGCACCGCAAGGCAAGGAAAGGGTAATGCAAGGCAAGGCACGGTGAGGCAAGGCAAGGCTGATGCACGAAAACGCACGGCTTGGCAATGCACGGCAAGGCAAGGAAAGGGTAACGCAAGGCAAGGCACGGTAAGGCGCGGCAAGGCTAAGGCACGACAACGCAAGGCTAGGCAATAAACGGAAGGCAAGCAAAGAGTAACGGAAGGCAAGGAAGGCAAGGGAAAGCAGGGGAAGGCAAGGGTAACGGAAGGAACGGCACGGCAAGGGGAAACAAGGCTAAGGCACGGCAACGCACGGCTAGGCAATGCACGGCAAGGCAAGGAAAGGGTAACGCAAGGCAAGGCACTGTCAGGCGAGGCAAGGCTAAGGCACGACAACGCAAGGCTAGGCAATGCACGGAAGGAAAGCAAAGAGTAACGGAAGGCAATGAAAGGAAGGGAAAGGAAGGCAAGGTAAGGGTAACGCAAGGCAAGGCACGGTGAGGCAAGGCAAGGCTGATGCACGACAACGCACGGCTAGGCAATTCACGGCAAGGCAAGGAAAGGGTAACGCAAGGCAAGGCACGGTCAGGCGAGGCAAGGCTAAGGCACGACAACGCAAGGCTAGGCAATGCACGGAAGGCAAGCAAAGAGGAACGGAAGGCAAGGAAGGCTAGGGAAAGCAGGGAAAGGCAAGGGTAACGGAAGGAACGGCACGGTAAGGGCAAACAAGACTAAGGCACGACAACACAGGGCTAGGCAATGCAGGGCAAGGCAAGGAAATGGTAACGCAAGGCAAGGCACAGTTTGGGGAGGCAAAGCTAATGCACGACAACGCAAGGCTAGGCAGTGCACGGCTAGGCAAGGAAAGAGTAACGGAAGGAAAGGAAGGCAAGGCAAAGCAAGGCAAGGCAAGTGTAACAAAAGGCAAGGCACGGCAAGGGGAAACAAGGCTAAGGAACGGCAACGCACGGCTACGCAATGCACGGCCAGGCAAGGAAAGGGTAACGCAAGGCAAGGCACGGTAAGGCAAGACAAGGCTAATGCACGACAACGCACGGCTAGGCAATGCACGGCCAGGCAAGGAAAGGGTAACGCAAGGCAAGGCACGGTGAGGCAAGGCAAGGCAAATGCACGACAACGCACGGCTAGGCAATGCACGGCAAGGCAAGGAAAGGGTAACGCAAGGCAAGGCACGGACAGGCGAGGCAAGGCTAAGGCACGACAACGCAAGGCTAGGCAATGCACGGCAAGGCAAGGAAAGGGTAACGCAAGGCAAGGCACGGTCAGGCGAGGCAAGGCTAAGGCACGACAACGCAAGGCTAGGCAATGAACGGAAGGCAAGCAAAGAGTAACGGAAGGCAAGGAAGGCAAGGGAAACCAAGGGAAGGCAAGGGCAACGAAAGGAACGGCAGGGAAGGGGAAACAAAGCTAAGGCACGACAATGCACGGCTAGGCAATGCACGGCAAGGCAAGGAAAGGGTAACGCAAGGCAAAGCACGGTGAGGCAAGACAAGGCAAATGAACGACAAAGCACGGCTAGGCAATGCACGGCAAGGCAAGGAAAGGGTAACTCAAGGCAAGGCACGGTCAGGCGAGGCAAGGCTAAGGCACGACAACGCAAGGCTAGGCAATGCACGGAAGGCAAGCAAAGAGTAACGGAAGGCAAGGAAGGCAAGGGAAAGCAGGGGAAGGCAAGGGTAACGAAAGGAACGGCACGGTAAGGGGAAACAAGGCTAAGGCACGACAACACTGGGCTAGGCAATGCAGGGCAAGGCAAGGGAAGGGTAACGCAAGGCAAGGCACGGTTTGGGGAGGAAGGCGAATGCACGACAACGCAAGGCTAGGCAATGCACGGAAGGCAAGCAAAGAGTAACGGAAGGCAAGGAAGGCAAGGGAAAGCAAGGCAAGGCAAGGGTAACAGAAGGAACGGCACGGCAAGGGGAAACAAGGCTAAGGCACGGCAACGCACGGCTAGGCAATGCACGGCAAGGCAAGGAAAGGGTAACGCAAGGCAAGGCACGGTGAGGCAAGGCAAGGCTGATGCACGACAACGCACGGCTAGGCAATGCACGGCAAGGCAAGGAAAGGGTAACGCAAGGCAAGGCACGGTCAGGCGAGGCAAGGCTAAGCCACGACAACGCAAGGCTAGGCAATGCACGGCAAGGCAAGGAAAGGGTAACGCAAGGCAAGGCACGGTAAGGCGCGGCAAGGCTAAGGCACGACAACGCAAGGCTAGGCAATGCACGGAAGGCAAGCAAAGAGTAACGGAAGGCAAGGAAGGCAAGGGAAAGCAGGGGAAGGCAAAGGTAACGGAAGGAACGGCACGGTAAGGGGAAACAAGGCTAAGGCACGACAACGCAGGGCTAGCCAATGCACGGCAAGGAAAGGAAAGGGTAACGCAAGGCAAGGCACCGTTACGCGAGGCAAGGCTAGGGCATGACAACGCAAGGCTAGGCAATGCACGGAAGGCAAGCAAAGAGTAACGGAAGGCCAGGAGGGCAAGGGAAAGCAAGGCAAGGCAAGGGTAACGGAAGGAACGGCACGGCAAGGGGAAACAAGGCTAAGGCACGGCAACGCACGGCTAGGCAATGCACGGCAAGGCAAGGAAAGGGTAACGCAAGGCAAGGCACGGTCAGGCGAGGCAAGGCTAAGGCACGACAACGCAAGGCTAGGCAATGCACGGAAGGCAAGCAAAGAGGAACGGAAGGCAAGGAAGGCTAGGGAAAGCAGGGAAAGGCAAGGGTAACGGAAGGAACGGCACGGTAAGGGCAAACAAGACTAAGGCACGACAACACAGGGCTAGGCAATGCAGGGCAAGGCAAGGAAATGATAACGCAAGGCAAGGCACGGTTTGGGGAGGCAAAGCTAATGCACGACAACGCAAGGCTAGGCAGTGCACGGCTAGGCAAGGAAAGAGTAACGGAAGGAAAGGAAGGCAAGGCAAATCAAGGCAAGGCAAGTGTAACAAAAGGCACGGCACGGCAAGGGGAAACAAGGCTAAGGCACGACAACGCACGGCTAGGCAATGCACGGCCAGGCAAGGAAAGGGTAACGCAAGGCAAGGCACGGTAAGGCAAGACAAGGCTAATGCACGACAACGCACGGCTAGGCAATGCACGGCCAGGCAAGGAAAGGGTAACGCAAGGCAAGGCACGGTGAGGCAAGGCAAGGCAAATGCACGACAACGCACGGCTAGGCAATGCACGGCAAGGCAAGGAAAGTGTAACGCAAGGCAAGGCACGGTCAGGCGAGGCAAGGCTAAGGCACGACAACGCAAGACTAGGCAATGAACGGAAGGCAAGCAAAGAGTAACGGAAGGCAAGGAAGGCAAGGGAAAGCAGGGGAAGGCAAGGGTAACGAAAGGAACGGCACGGTAAGGGGAAACAAAGCTAAGGCACGACAATGCAGGGCTAGGCAATGCACGGCAAGGCAAGGAAAGGGTAACGCAAGGCAAAGCACGGTGAGGCAAGACAAGGCAAATGCACGACAACGCACGGCTAGGCAATGCACGGCAAGGCAAGGAAAGGGTAACTCAAGGCAAGGCACGGTCAGGCGAGGCAAGGCTAAGGCACGACAACGCAAGGCTAGGCAATGCACGGAAGGCAAGCAAAGAGTAACGGAAGGCAAGGAAGGCAAGGGAAAGCAAGGGAAGGCAAGGGTAACGAAAGGAAAGGCACGGTAAGGGGAAACAAGGCTAAGGCACGGCAACGCACGGCTAGGCAATGCAGGGCAAGGCAAGGAAAGGGTAACGCAAGGCAAGGCACGGTTTGGGGAGGCAAAGCTAATGCACGACAACGCAAGGCTAGGCAGTGCACGGCTAGGCAAGGAAAGAGTAACGGAAGGAAAGGAAGGCAAGGCAAAGCAAGGCAAGGCAAGTGTAACAAAAGGCAAGGCACGGCAAGGGGAAACAAGGCTAAGGAACGGCAACGCACGGCTACGCAATGCACGGCCAGGCAAGGAAAGGGTAACGCAAGGCAAGGCACGGTAAGGCAAGACAAGGCTAATGCACGACAACGCACGGCTAGGCAATGCACGGCCAGGCAAGGAAAGGGTAACGCAAGGCAAGGCACGGTGAGGCAAGGCAAGGCAAATGCACGACAACGCACGGATAGGCAATGCACGGCAAGGCAAGGAAAGGGTAACGCAAGGCAAGGCACGGTGAGGCAAGGCAAGGCTAATGCACGACAACGCACGGCTAGGCAATGCACGGCAAGGCAAGGAAAGGGTAACGCAAGGCAAGGCACGGTAAGGGGAGGCAAGGCTAAGGCACGACAACGCAAGGCTAGGCAATGCACGGAAGGCAAGCAAAGAGTAACGGAAGGCAAGGAAGGCAAGGGAAAGCAGGGGAAGGCAAGTGTAACGAAAGGAACGGCACGGTAAGGGGAAACAAGGCTAAGGCACGACAACGCAGGGCTAGGCAATGCACGGCAAGGCAAGGAAAGGGTAACGCAAGGCAAGGCACGGTGAGGCAAGGCAAGGCTAATGCACGACAACGCACGGCTAGGCACTGCACGGCAAGGCAAGGAAAGGGTAACGCAAGGCAAGGCACGGTCAGGCGAGGCAAGGCTAAGGCACGACAACGCAAGGCTAGGCAATGCACGGAAGGCAAGCAAAGAGTAACGGAAGGTAAGGAAGGCAAGGGAAAGCAAGGAAAGGCAAGTGTAACGAAAGGAACGGCACGGTAAGGGGAAACAAGGCTAAGGCACGACAACGCAGGGCTAGGCAATGCACGGCAAGGCAAGGAAAGGGTAACGCAAGGCAAGGCACGGTGAGGCAAGGCAAGGCTAATGCACGACAACGCACGGCTAGGCAATGAACGGCAAGGCAAGGAAAGGGTAACGCAAGGCAAGGCACGGTCAGGCGAGGCAAGGCTAAGGCACGACAACGCAAGGCTAGGCAATGCACGGAAGGCAAGCAAAGAGTAACGGAAGGCAAGGAAGGCAAGGGAAAGCAAGGCAAGGCAAGGCTAATGCACGACAACGCACGGCTAGGCAATGCACGGCAAGGCAAGGAAAGGGTAACGCAAGGCAAGGCACGGTCAGGCGAGGCAAGGCTAAGGAATGACAACGCAAGGCTAGGCAATGCACGGCAAGGCAAGGAAAGGGTAACGCAAGGCAAGGCACGGTGAGGCAAGGCAAGGCTAAGGCACGACAACGCAAGGCTAGGCAATAAACGGAAGGCAAGCAAAGAGTAACGGAAGGCAAGGAAGGCAAGGGAAAGCAGGGGAAGGCAAGGGTAACGGAAGAAACGGCACGGTAAGGGGAAACAAGGCTAAGGCACGACAACGCAGGGCTAGCCAATGCACGGCAAGGAAAGGAAAGGGTAACGCAAGGCAAGGCACCGTTACGCGAGGCAAGGCTAGGGCATGACAACGCAAGGCTAGGCAATGCACGGAAGGCAAGCAAAGAGTAACGGAAGGCCAGGAAGGCAAGGGAAAGCAAGGCAAGGCAAGGGTAACGGAAGGAACGGCACGGCAAGGGGAAACAAGGCTAAGGCACGGCAACGCACGGCTAGGCAATGCACGGCAAGGCAAGGAAAGGGTAACGCAAGGCAAGGCACGGTCAGGCGAGGCAAGGCTAAGGCACGACAACGCAAGGCTAGGCAATGCACGGAAGGCAAGCAAAGAGGAACGGAAGGCAAGGGAGCCTAGGGAAATCAGGGAAAGGCAAGGGTAACGGAAGGAACGGCACGGTAAGGGCAAACAAGACTAAGGCACGACAACAGAGGGCTAGGCAATGCAGGGCAAGGCAAGGAAATGGTAACGCAAGGCAAGGCACGGTTTGGGGAGGCAAAGCTAATGCACGACAACGCAAGGCTAGGCAGTGCACGGCTAGGCAAGGAAAGAGTAACGGAAGGAAAGGAAGGCAAGGCAAAGCAAGGCAAGGCAAGTGTAACAAAAGGCAAGGCACGGCAAGGGGAAACAAGGCTAAGGAACGGCAACGCACGGCTACGCAATGCACGGCCAGGCAAGGAAAGGGTAACGCAAGGCAAGGCACGGTAAGGCAAGACAAGGCTAATGCACGACAACGCACGGCTAGGCAATGCACGGCCAGGCAAGGAAAGGGTAACGCAAGGCAAGGCACGGTGAGGCAAGGCAAGGCAAATGCACGACAACGCACGGCTAGGCAATGACGGCAAGGCAAGGAAAGGGTAACGCAAGGCAAGGCACGGTCGAGCGAGGCAAGGCTAAGGCACGACAACGCAAGACTAGGCAATGAACTGAAGGCAAGCAAAGATTAACTGAATGCAAGGAAGGCAAGGGAAAGCAAGGGAAGGCAATTGTAACGGAAGGAACGGCACGGTAAGGGGAAACAAAGCTAAGGCACGACAATGCGGGGCTAGGCAATGCACGGCAAGGCAAGGTAAGGGTAACGCAAGGCAAGGCACGGTGAGGCAAGCCACGGCAAATGTACGACAACGCACGGCTAGGCAATGCACGGCAAGGCAAGGAAAGGGTAACGCAAGGCAAGGCACGGTCAGGCGATGCAAGGATAAGGAACGACAACGCAAGGGTAGGCAATACACGGAAGGCAAGCAAAGAGTAACGGAAGGCAAGGAATGCAAGGAAAAGCAAGGCAAGGCAAGGGTAACGAAAGGAACGGCACGGTAAGGGGAAACAAGGCTAAGGCACGACAACACAGGGCTAGGCAATGCACGGCAAGGCAAGGAAAGGGTAACGAAAGGCAAGGCACGGTGAGGCAAGGCAAGGCTGATGCACGACAACGCACGGATAGGCAATGCACGGCAAGGCAAGGAAAGGGTAACGCAAGGCTAGGCACGGTCAGGCGAGGCAAGGCTAAGGCACGACAACGCAAGGCTAGGCAATGCACGGCAAGGCAAGGAAAGGGTAACGCAAGGCAAGGAACGCTAAGGCGCGGCAAGGCTAAGGCACGACAACGCAAGGCTAGGCAATAAACGGAAGGCAAGCAAAGAGTAACGGAAGGCAAGGAAGGCAAGGGAAAGCAGGGGAAGGCAAGGGTAACGGAAGGAACGGCACGGTAAGGGGAAACAAGGCTAAGGCACGACAACGCAGGGTTAGCCAATGCACGGCAAGGAAAGGAAAGGGTAACGCAAGGCAAGGCACCGTTACGCGAGGCAAGGCTAAGGCACGACAACGCAAGGCTAGGCAATGCACGGAAGGCAAGCAAAGAGTAACGGAAGGCAAGGAAGGCAAGGGAAAGCAAGGCAAGGCAAGGGTAACGGAAGGAACGGCACGGCAAGGGGAAACAAGGCTAAGGCACGGCAACGCACGGCTAGGCAATGCACGGCCAGGCAAGGAAAGGGTAACGCAAGGAAAGGCACGGTAAGGGGAAACAAGGCTAAGGCACGACAACGCACGGCTAGGCAATGCACGGCAAGGCAAGGAAAGGGTAACGCAAGGCAAGGCACGGTCAGGCGAGGCAAGTCTAAGGCACGACAACGCAAGGCTAGGCAATGAACGGAAGGCAAGCAAAGAGTAACGGAAGGCAAGGAAGGCAAGGGAAAGCAAGGCAAGGCAAGGGTAACAGAAGGAACGGCACGGCAAGGGGAAACAAGGCTAAGGCACGGCAACGCACGGCTAGGCAATGCACGGCAAGGCAAGGAAAGGGTAACGCAAGGCAAGGCACGGTGAGGCAAGACAAGGCTGATGCACGACAACGCACGGCTAGGCAATGCACGGCAAGGCAAGGAAAGGGTAACGCAAGGCAAGGCACGGTCAGGCGAGGCAAGGCTAAGGCACGGCAACGCAAGGCTAGGCAATGCACGGAAGGCAAGCAAAGAGTAACGGAAGGCAAGGAAGGCAAGGGAAAGCAGGGGAAGGCAAGGGTAACGAAAGGAACGGCACGGTAAGGGGAAACAAGGCTAAGGCACGACAACGCAGGGCTAGCCAATGCACGGCAAGGAAAGGAAAGGGTAACGCAAGGCAAGGCACCGTTACGCGAGGCAAGGCTAAGGCACGACAACGCAAGGCTAGGCAATGCACGGAAGGCAAGCAAAGAGTAACGGAAGGCAAGGAAGGCAAGGGAAAGCAAGGCAAGGCAAGGGTAACGGAAGGAACGGCACGGCAAGGGGAAACAAGGCTAAGGCACGGCAACGCACGGCTAGGCAATGCACGGCCAGGCAAGGAAAGGGTAACGCAAGGAAAGGCACGGTAAGGCAAGGCAAGGCTAATGCACGACAACGCACGGCTAGGCAATGCACGGCAAGGCAAGGAAAGGGTAACGCAAGGCAAGGCACGGTGAGGCAAGACAAGGCAAATGCACGACAACGCACGGCTAGGCAATGCACGGCAAGGCAAGGAAAGGGTACCGCAAGGCAAGGCACGGTCAGGCGAGGCAAGGCTAAGGCACGACAACGCAAGGCTAGGCAATGCACGGAAGGCAAACAAAGAGTAACGGAAGGCAAGGAAGGCAAGGGAAAGCAAGGGAAGGCAAGGGCAACGAAAGGAACGGCACGGTAAGGGGAAACAAAGCTAAGGCACGACAATGCAGGGCTAGGCAATGCACGGCAAGGCAAGGAAAGGGTAACGCAAGGCAAGGCACGGTGAGGCAAGGCAAGGCTGATGCACGACAACGCACGGCTAGGCAATGCACGGCAAGGCAAGGAAAGGGTAACGCAAGGCAAGGCACGGTCAGGCGAGGCAAGGCTAAGGCACGACAACGCAAGGCTAGGCAATGCACGGCAAGGCAAGGAAAGGGTAACGCAAGGCAAGGCACGGTAAGGCGCGGCAAGGCTAAGGCACGACATCGCAAGGCTAGGCAATAAACGGAAGGCAAGCAAAGAGTAACGGAAGGCAAGGAAGGCAAGGGAAAGCAGGGGAAGGCAAGGGTAACGGAAGAAACGGCACGGTAAGGGGAAACAAGGCTAAGGCACGACAACGCAGGGCTAGCCAATGCACGGCAAGGAAAGGAAAGGGTAACGCAAGGCAAGGCACCGTTACGCGAGGCAAGGCTAGGGCATGACAACGCAAGGCTAGGCAATGCACGGAAGGCAAGCAAAGAGTAACGGAAGGCCAGGAAGGCAAGGGAAAGCAAGGCAAGGCAAGGGTAACGGAAGGAACGGCACGGCAAGGGGAAACAAGGCTAAGGCACGGCAACGCACGGCTAGGCAATGCACGGCAAGGCAAGGAAAGGGTAACGCAAGGCAAGGCACGGTCAGGCGAGGCAAGGCTAAGGCACGACAACGCAAGGCTAGGCAATGCACGGAAGGCAAGCAAAGAGGAACGGAAGGCAAGGAAGGCTAGGGAAATCACGGAAAGGCAAGGGTAACGGAAGGAACGGCACGGTAAGGGCAAACAAGACTAAGGCACGACAACAGAGGGCTAGGCAATGCAGGGCAAGGCAAGGAAATGGTAACGCAAGGGAAGGCACGGTTTGGGGAGGCAAAGCTAATGCACGATAACGCAAGGCTAGGCAGTGCACGGCTAGGCAAGGAAAGAGTAACGGAAGGAAAGGAAGGCAAGGCAAAGCAAGGCAAGGCAAGTGTAACAAAAGGCAAGGCACGGCAAGGGGAAACAAGGCTAAGGAACGGCAACGCACGGCTACGCAATGCACGGCCAGGCAAGGAAAGGGTAACGCAAGGCAAGGCACGGTAAGGCAAGACAAGGCTAATGCACGACAACGCACGGCTAGGCAATGCACGGCCAGGCAAGGAAAGGGTAACGCAAGGCAAGGCACGGTGAGGCAAGGCAAGGCAAATGCACGACAACGCACGGCTAGGCAATGCACGGCAAGGCAAGGAAAGGGTAACGCAAGGCAAGGCACGGTCAGGCGAGGCAAGGCTAAGGCACGACAACGCAAGGCTAGGCAATGAACGGAAGGCAAGCAAAGAGTAACGGAAGGCAAGGAAGGCAAGGGAAAGCAAGGGAAGGCAAGGGCAACGAAAGGAACGGCACGGTAGGGGGAAACAAAGCTAAGGCACGACAATGCAGGGCTAGGCAATGCACGGCAAGGCAAGGAAAGGGTAAGGCAAGGCAAAGCACGGTGAGGCAAGACAAGGCAAATGCACGACAACGCACGGCTAGGCACTGCACGGCAAGGCAAGGAAAGGGTAACTCAAGGCAAGGCACGGTCAGGCGAGGCAAGGCTAAGGTACGACAACGCAAGGCTAGGCAATGCACGGAAGGCAAGCAAAGAGTAACGGTAGGCAAGGAAGGCAAGGGAAAGCAGGGGAAGGCAAGGGTAACGAAAGGAACGGCACGGTAAGGGGAAACAAGGCTAAGGCACGACAACACAGGGCTAGGCAATGCACGGCAAGGCAAGGAAAGGGTAACGAAAGGCAAGGCACGGTGAGGCAAGGCAAGGCTGATGCACGACAACGCACGGATAGGCAATGCACGGCAAGGCAAGGAAAGGGTAACGCAAGGCAAGGCACGGTCAGGCGAGGCAAGGCTAAGGCACGACAACGCAAGGCTAGGCAATGCACGGCAAGGCAAGGAAAGGGTAACGCAAGGCAAGGCACGCTAAGGCGCGGCAAGGCTGATGCACGACAACGCAAGGCTAGGCAATGCACGGCAAGGCAAGGAAAGGGTAACGCAAGGCAAGGCACGGTCAGGCGAGGCAAGGCTAAGGCACGACAACGCAAGGCTAGGCAATGCACGGCAAGGCAAGGAAAGGGTAACGCAAGGCAAGGCACGGTAAGGCGCGGCAAGGCTAAGGCACGACATCGCAAGGCTAGGCAATAAACGGAAGGCAAGCAAAGAGTAACGGAAGGCAAGGAAGGCAAGGGAAAGCAGGGGAAGGCAAGGGTAACGGAAGAAACGGCACGGTAAGGGGAAACAAGGCTAAGGCACGACAACGCAGGGCTAGCCAATGCACGGCAAGGAAAGGAAAGGGTAACGCAAGGCAAGGCACCGTTACGCGAGGCAAGGCTAGGGCATGACAACGCAAGGCTAGGCAATGCACGGAAGGCAAGCAAAGAGTAACGGAAGGCCAGGAAGGCAAGGGAAAGCAAGGCAAGGCAAGGGTAACGGAAGGAACGGCACGGCAAGGGGAAACAAGGCTAAGGCACGGCAACGCACGGCTAGGCAATGCACGGCAAGGCAAGGAAAGGGTAACGCAAGGCAAGGCACGGTCAGGCGAGGCAAGGCTAAGGCACGACAACGCAAGGCTAGGCAATGCACGGAAGGCAAGCAAAGAGGAACGGAAGGCAAGGAAGGCTAGGGAAATCACGGAAAGGCAAGGGTAACGGAAGGAACGGCACGGTAAGGGCAAACAAGACTAAGGCACGACAACAGAGGGCTAGGCAATGCAGGGCAAGGCAAGGAAATGGTAACGCAAGGCAAGGCACGGTTTGGGGAGGCAAAGCTAATGCACGACACGCAAGGCTAGGCAGTGCACGGCTAGGCAAGGAAAGAGTAACGGAAGGAAAGGAAGGCAAGGCAAAGCAAGGCAAGGCAAGTGTAACAAAAGGCAAGGCACGGCAAGGGGAAACAAGGCTAAGGAACGGCAACGCACGGCTACGCAATGCACGGCCAGGCAAGGAAAGGGTAACGCAAGGCAAGGCACGGTAAGGCAAGACAAGGCTAATGCACGACAACGCACGGCTAGGCAATGCACGGCCAGGCAAGGAAAGGGTAACGCAAGGCAAGGCACGGTGAGGCAAGGCAAGGCAAATGCACGACAACGCACGGCTAGGCAATGCACGGCAAGGCAAGGAAAGGGTAACGCAAGGCAAGGCACGGTCAGGCGAGGCAAGGCTAAGGCACGACAACGCAAGGCTAGGCAATGAACGGAAGGCAAGCAAAGAGTAACGGAAGGCAAGGAAGGCAAGGGAAAGCAAGGGAAGGCAAGGGCAACGAAAGGAACGGCACGGTAAGGGGAAACAAAGCTAAGGCACGACAATGCAGGGCTAGGCAATGCACGGCAAGGCAAGGAAAGGGTAAGGCAAGGCAAAGCACGGTGAGGCAAGACAAGGCAAATGCACGACAACGCACGGCTAGGCACTGCACGGCAAGGCAAGGAAAGGGTAACTCAAGGCAAGGCACGGTCAGGCGAGGCAAGGCTAAGGTACGACAACGCAAGGCTAGGCAATGCACGGAAGGCAAGCAAAGAGTAACGGTAGGCAAGGAAGGCAAGGGAAAGCAGGGGAAGGCAAGGGTAACGAAAGGAACGGCACGGTAAGGGGAAACAAGGCTAAGGCACGACAACACAGGGCTAGGCAATGCACGGCAAGGCAAGGAAAGGGTAACGAAAGGCAAGGCACGGTGAGGCAAGGCAAGGCTGATGCACGACAACGCACGGATAGGCAATGCACGGCAAGGCAAGGAAAGGGTAACGCAAGGCAAGGCACGGTCAGGCGAGGCAAGGCTAAGGCACGACAACGCAAGGCTAGGCAATGCACGGCAAGGCAAGGAAAGGGTAACGCAAGGCAAGGCACGCTAAGGCGCGGCAAGGCTAAGGCACGACAACGCAAGGCTAGGCAATAAACGGAAGGCAAGCAAAGAGTAACGGAAGGCAAGGAAGGCAAGGTAAAGCAGGGGAAGGCAAGGGTAACGGAAGGAACGGCACGGTAAGGGGAAACAAGGCTAAGGCACGACAACGCAGGGTTAGCCAATGCACGGCAAGGAAAGGAAAGGGTAACGCAAGGCAAAGCACGGTGAGGCAAGACAAGGCAAATGCACGACAACGCACGGCTAGGCAATGCACGGCAAGGCAAGGAAAGGGTAACGCAAGGCAAGGCACGGTCAGGCGAGGCAAGTCTAAGGCACGACAACGCAAGGCTAGGCAATGAACGGAAGGCAAGCAAAGAGTAACGGAAGGCAAGGAAGGCAAGGGAAAGCAAGGCAAGGCAAGGGTAACAGAAGGAACGGCACGGTAAGGGGAAACAAGGCTAAGGCACGACAACGCACGGCTAGGCAATGCACGGCAAGGCAAGGAAAGGGTAACGCAAGGCAAGGCACGGTGAGGCAAGGCAAGGCTGATGCACGACAACGCACGGTTAGGCAATGCACGGCAAGGCAAGGAAAGGGTAACGCAAGGCAAGGCACGATCAGGCGAGGCAAGGCTAAGGCACGGCAACGCAAGGCTAGGCAATGCACGGAAGGCAAGCAAAGAGGAACGGAAGGCAAGGAAGGCTAGGGAAATCAGGGAAAGGCAAGGGTAACGGAAGGAACGGCACGGTAAGGGCAAACAAGACTAAGGCACGACAACAGAGGGCTAGGCAATGCAGGGCAAGGCAAGGAAATGGTAACGCAAGGCAAGGCACGGTTTGGGGAGGCAAAGCTAATGCACGACAACGCAAGGCTAGGCAGTGCACGGCTAGGCAAGGAAAGAGTAACGGAAGGAAAGGAAGGCAAGGCAAAGCAAGGCAAGGCAAGTGTAACAAAAGGCAGGGCACAGCAAGGGGAAACAAGGCTAAGGAACGGCAACGCACGGCTACGCAATGCACGGTCAGGCAAGGAAAGGGTAACGCAAGGCAAGGCACGGTAAGGCAAGACAAGGCTAATGCACGACAACGCACGGCTAGGCAATGCACGGCCAGGCAAGGAAAGGGTAACGCAAGGCAAGGCACGGTGAGGCAAGGCAAGGCAAATGCACGACAACGCACGGCTAGGCAATGCACGGCAAGGCAAGGAAAGGGTAACGCAAGGCAAGGCACGGTCAGGCGAGGCAAGGCTAAGGTACGACAACGCAAGGCTAGGCAATGCACGGAAGGCAAGCAAAGAGTAACGGAAGGCAAGGAAGGCAAGGGAAAGCAGGGGAAGGCAAGGGTAACGAAAGGAACGGCACGGTAAGGGGAAAAAAGGCTAAGGCACGACAACACAGGGCTAGGCAATGCACGGCAAGGCAAGGAAAGGGTAACGCAAGGCAAGGCACGGTGAGGCAAGGCAAGGCTGATGCACGACAACGCACGGCTAGGCAATGCACGGCAAGGCAAGGAAAGGGTAACGCAAGGCAAGGCACGGTCAGGCGAGGCAAGGCTAAGGCACGACAACGCAAGGCTAGGCAATGCACGGCAAGGCAAGGAAAGGGTAACGCAAGGCAAGGCACGGTAAGGCGCGGCAAGGCTAAGGCACGACAACGCAAGGCTAGGCAATAAACGGAAGGCAAGCAAAGAGTAACGGAAGGCGAGGAAGGCAAGGGAAAGCAAGGGAAGGCAAGGGTAACGGAACGAACGGCACGGTAAGGGGAAACAAGGCTCAAGCACGACAACGCACGGCTAGACAATGCACGGCAAGGCAAGGAAAGGGTAACGCAAGGCAAGGCACGGTTACGCGAGGCAAGGCTAAGGCACGACAACGCAAGGCTAGGCAATGCACGGAAGGCAAGCAAAGAGTAACGGAAGGCAAGGAAGGCAAGGGAAAGCAAGGCAAGGCAAGGGTAACGGAAGGAACGGCACGGCAAGGGGAAACAAGGCTAAGGCACGTCAACGCACGGCTAGGCAATGCACGGCAAGGCAAGGAAAGGGTAACGCAAGGAAAGGCACGGTCAGGCAAGGCAAGGCTAATGCACGACAACGCACGGCTAGGCAATGCACGGCCAGGCAAGGAAAGGGTAACGCAAGGCAAGGCACGGTGAGGCAAGGCAAGGCAAATGCACGACAACGCACGGCTAGGCAATGCACGGCAAGGCAAGGAAAGGGTAACGCAAGGCAAGGCACGGTCAGGCGAGGCAAGTCTAAGGCACGACAACGCAAGGCTAGGCAATGAACGGAAGGCAAACAAAGAGTAACGGAAGGCAAGGAAGGCAAGGGAAAGCAAGGGAAGGCAAGGGCAACGAAAGGAACGGCACGGTAAGGGGAAACAAAGCTAAGGCACGACAATGCAGGGCTAGGCAATGCACGGCAAGGCAAGGAAAGGGTAACGCAAGGCAAAGCACGGTGAGGCAAGACAAGGCAAATGCACGACAACGCACGGCTAGGCAATGCACGGCAAGGCAAGGAAAGGGTAACAGAAGGAAAGGCACGGTCAGGCGAGGCAAGTCTAAGGCACGACAACGCAAGGCTAGGCAATGAACGGAAGGCAAGCAAAGAGTAACGGAAGGCAAGGAAGGCAAGGGAAAGCAAGGGAAGGCAAGGGCAACGAAAGGAACGGCACGGTAAGGGGAAACAAAGCTAAGGCACGACAATGCAGGGCTAGGCAATGCACGGCAAGGCAAGGAAAGGGTAACGCAAGGCAAAGCACGGTGAGGCAAGACAAGGCAAATGCACGACAACGCACGGCTAGGCAATGCACGGCAAGGCAAGGAAAGGGTAACGCAAGGCAAGGCACGGTCAGGCGAGGCAAGTCTAAGGCACGACAACGCAAGGCTAGGCAATGAACGGAAGGCAAGCAAAGAGTAACGGAAGGCAAGGAAGGCAAGGGAAAGCAAGGCAAGGCAAGGGTAACAGAAGGAACGGCACGGCAAGGGGAAACAAGGCTAAGGCACGGCAACGCACGGCTAGGCAATGCACGGCAAGGAAAGGAATGGGTAACGCAAGGCAAGGCACCGTTACGCGAGGCAAGTCTAAGGCACGACAACGCAAGGCTAGGCAATAAACGGAAGGCAAGCAAAGAGTAACGGAAGGCAAGGAAGGCAAGGGAAAGCAGGGGAAGGCAAGGGTAACGGAAGGAACGGCACGGTAAGGGGAAACAAGGCTAAGGCACGACAACGCAGGGCTAGCCAATGCACGGCAAGGAAAGGAAAGGGTAACGCAAGGCAAGGCACCGTTACGCGAGGCAAGGCTAGGGCATGACAACGCAAGGCTAGGCAATGCACGGAAGTCAAGCAAAGAGTAACGGAAGGCCAGGAAGGCAAGGGAAAGCAAGGCAAGGCAAGGGTAACGGAAGGAACGGCACGGCAAGGGGAAACAAGGCTAAGGCACGACAACACAGGGCTAGGCAATGCAGGGCAAGGCAAGGAAAGGGTAACGCAAGGCAAGGCACGGTTTGGGGAGGCAAAGCTAATGCACGACAACGCAAGGCTAGGCAGTGCACGGCTAGGCAAGGAAAGAGTAACGGAAGGCAAGAAGGCAAGGCAAAGCAAGGCAAGGCAAGTGTAACAGAAGGAACGGCACGGCAAGGGGAAACAAGGCTAAGGCACGGCAACGCACGGCTAGGCAATGCACGGCAAGGGAAGGAAAGCGTAACGCAAGGCAAGTCACGGTGAGGCAAGGCAAGGCTGATGCACGACAACGCACGGCTAGGCAATGCACGGCAAGGCAAGGAAAGGGTAACGCAAGGCAAGGCACGGTCAGGCGAGGCAAGGCTAAGGCAAGACAACGCAAGGCTAGGCAATGCACGGCAAGACAAGGAAAGGGTAACGCAAGGCAAGGCACGGTGAGGCAAGGCAAGGCTGATGCACGACAACGCACGGCTAGGCAATGCACGGCAAGGCAAGGAAAGGGTAACGCAAGGCAAGGCACGGTCAGGCGAGGGAAGGCTAAGGCACGACAACACAAGGCTAGGCAATGCACGGCAAGGCAAGGAAAGGGTAACGCAAGGCAAGGCACGGTAAGGCGCGGCAAGGCTAAGGCACGACAACGCAAGGCTAGGCAATAAACGGAAGGCAAGCAAAGAGTAACGCAAGGCAAGGAAGGCAAGGGAAAGCAGGGGAAGGCAAGGGTAACGGAAGGAACGGCACGGCAAGGGGAAACAAGGCTAAGGCACGGCAACGCACGGCTAGGCAATGCACGGCAAGGCAAGGAAAGGGTAACGCAAGGCAAGGCACTGTCAGGCGAGGCAAGGCTAAGGCACGACAACGCAAGGCTAGGCAATGCACGGAAGGAAAGCAAAGAGTAACGGAAGGCAATGAAAGGAAGGGAAAGGAAGGCAAGGTAAGGGTAACGCAAGGCAAGGCACGGTGAGGCAAGGCAAGGCTGATGCACGACAACGCACGGCTAGGCAATTCACGGCAAGGCAAGGAAAGGGTAACGCAAGGCAAGGCACGGTCAGGCGAGGCAAGGCTAAGGCACGACAACGCAAGGCTAGGCAATGCACGGAAGGCAAGCAAAGAGGAACGGAAGGCAAGGAAGGCTAGGGAAAGCAGGGAAAGGCAAGGGTAACGGAAGGAACGGCACGGTAAGTGCAAACAAGACTAAGGCACGACAACACAGGGCTAGGCAATGCAGGGCAAGGCAAGGAAATGGTAACGCAAGGCAAGGCACGGTTTGGGGAGGCAAAGCTAATGCACGAAAACGCAAGGCTAGGCAGTGCACGGCTAGGCAAGGAAAGAGTAACGGAAGGAAAGGAAGGCAAGGCAAAGCAAGGCAAGGCAAGTGTAACAAAAGGCAAGGCACGGCAAGGGGAAACAAGGCTAAGGAACGGCAACGCACGGCTACGCAATGCACGGCCAGGCAAGGAAAGGGTAACGCAAGGCAAGGCACGGTAAGGCAAGACAAGGCTAATGCACGACAACGCACGGCTAGGCAATGCACGGCCAGGCAAGGAAAGGGTAACGCAAGGCAAGGCACGGTGAGGCAAGCCAAGGCAAATGCACGACAACGCACGGCTAGGCAATGCACGGCAAGGCAAGGAAAGGGTAACGCAAGGCAAGGCACGGTCAGGCGAGGCAAGGCTAAGGCACGACAACGCAAGGCTAGGCAATGAACGGAAGGCAAGCAAAGAATAACGGAAGGCAAGGAAGGCTAGGGAAAGCAGGGAAAGGCAAGGGTAACGGAAGGAACGGCACGGTAAGGGCAAATAAGACTAAGGCACGACAACACAGGGCTAGGCAATGCAGGGCAAGGCAAGGAAATGGTAACGCAAGGCAAGGCACGGTTTGGGGAGGCAAAGCTAATGCACGACAAAGCAAGGCTAGGCAATGCACGGCTAGGCAAGGAAAGAGTAACGGAAGGAAAGGAAGGCAAAGCAAAGCAAGGCAAGGCAAGTGTAACAAAAGGCAAGGCACGGTCAGGCGAGGCAAGGCTAAGGCACGACAACGCAAGGCTAGGCAATGCACGGAAGGCAAGGAAAGAGTAACGCAAGGCAAGGCACCGTTACGCGAGGCAAGGCTAAGGCACGACAACGCAAGGCTAGGCAATGCACGGAAGGCAAGCAAAGAGTAACGGAAGGCCAGGAAGGCAAGGGAAAGCAAGGGAAGGCAAGGGCAACGAAAGGAACGGCACGGTAAGGGGAAACAAAGCTAAGGCACGACAATGCAGGGCTAGGCAATGCACGGCAAGGCAAGGAAAGGGTAACGCAAGGCAAAGCACGGTGAGGCAAGACAAGGCTAAGGCACGACAACGCACGGCTAGGCACTGCACGGCAAGGCAAGGAAAGGGTAACGCAAGGCAAGGCACGGTCAGGCGAGGCAAGGCTAAGGCACGACAACGCAAGGCTAGGCAATGCACGGAAGGCAAGCAAAGAGTAACGGAAGGCAAGGAAGGCAAGGGAAAGCAGGGGAAGGCAAGGGTAACGGAAGGAACGGCACGGTAAGGGGAAACAAGGCTAAGGCACGACAACGCACGGCTAGGCAATGCACGGCAAGGCAAGGAAAGGGTAACGCAAGGCAAGGCACGGTGAGGCAAGGCAAGGCTAATGCACGACAACGCACGGATAGGCAATGCACGGCAAGGCAAGGAAAGGGTAACGCAAGGCAAGGCACGGTCAGGCGAGGCAAGGCTAAGGCACGACAACGCAAGGCTAGGCAATGCACGGCAAGGCAAGGAAAGGGTAACGCAAGGCAAGGCACGCTAAGGCGCGGCAAGGCTGATGCACGACAACGCAAGGCTAGGCAATGCACGGCAAGGCAAGGAAAGGGTAACGCAAGGCAAGGCACGGTCAGGCGAGGCAAGGCTAAGGCACGACAACGCAAGGCTAGGCAATGCACGGCAAGGCAAGGAAAGGGTAACGCAAGGCAAGGCACGGTAAGGCGCGGCAAGGCTAAGGCACGACAACGCAAGGCTAGGCAATAAACGGAAGGCAAGCAAAGAGTAACGGAAGGCAAGGAAGGCAAGGGAAAGCAGGGGAAGGCAAGGGTAACGGAAGAAACGGCACGGTAAGGGGAAACAAGGCTAAGGCACGACAACGCAGGGCTAGCCAATGCACGGCAAGGAAAGGAAAGGGTAACGCAAGGCAAGGCACCGTTACGCGAGGCAAGGCTAGGGCATGACAACGCAAGGCTAGGCAATGCACGGAAGGCAAGCAAAGAGTAACGGAAGGCCAGGAAGGCAAGGGAAAGCAAGGCAAGGCAAGGGTAACGGAAGGAACGGCACGGCAAGGGGAAACAAGGCTAAGGCACGGCAACGCACGGCTAGGCAATGCACGGCAAGGCAAGGAAAGGGTAACGCAAGGCAAGGCACGGTCAGGCGAGGCAAGGCTAAGGCACGACAACGCAAGGCTAGGCAATGCACGGAAGGCAAGCAAAGAGGAACGGAAGGCAAGGAAGGCTAGGGAAATCACGGAAAGGCAAGGGTAACGGAAGGAACGGCACGGTAAGGGCAAACAAGACTAAGGCACGACAACAGAGGGCTAGGCAATGCAGGGCAAGGCAAGGAAATGGTAACGCAAGGCAAGGCACGGTTTGGGGAGGCAAAGCTAATGCACGACACTCAAGGCTAGGCAGTGCACGGCTAGGCAAGGAAAGAGTAACGGAAGGAAAGGAAGGCAAGGCAAAGCAAGGCAAGGCAAGTGTAACAAAAGGCAAGGCACGGCAAGGGGAAACAAGGCTAAGGAACGGCAACGCACGGCTACGCAATGCACGGCCAGGCAAGGAAAGGGTAACGCAAGGCAAGGCACGGTAAGGCAAGACAAGGCTAATGCACGACAACGCACGGCTAGGCAATGCACGGCCAGGCAAGGAAAGGGTAACGCAAGGCAAGGCACGGTGAGGCAAGGCAAGGCAAATGCACGACAACGCACGGCTAGGCAATGCACGGCAAGGCAAGGAAAGGGTAACGCAAGGCAAGGCACGGTCAGGCGAGGCAAGTCTAAGGCACGACAACGCAAGGCTAGGCAATGAACGGAAGGCAAGCAAAGAGTAACGGAAGGCAAGGAAGGCAAGGGAAAGCAAGGGAAGACAAGGGCAACGAAAGGAACGGCACGGTAAGGGGAAACAAAGCTAAGGCACGACAATGCAGGGCTAGGCAATGCACGGCAAGGCAAGGAAAGGGTAAGGCAAGGCAAAGCACGGTGAGGCAAGACAAGGCAAATGCACGACAACGCACGGCTAGGCACTGCACGGCAAGGCAAGGAAAGGGTAACTCAAGGCAAGGCACGGTCAGGCGAGGCAAGGCTAAGGCACGACAACGCAAGGCTAGGCAATGCACGGAAGGCAAGCAAAGAGTAACGGTAGGCAAGGAAGGCAAGGGAAAGCAAGGCAAGGCAAGGGTAACGGAAGGAACACGGTAAGGGGAAACAAGGCTAAGGCACGACAACACAGGGCTAGGCAATGCACGGCAAGGCAAGGAAAGGGTAACGAAAGGCAAGGCACGGTGAGGCAAGGCAAGGCTGATGCACGACAACGCACGGATAGGCAATGCACGGCAAGGCAAGGAAAGGGTAACGCAAGGCAAGGCACGGTCAGGCGAGGCAAGGCTAAGGCACGACAACGCAAGGCTAGGCAATGCACGGCAAGGCAAGGAAAGGGTAACGCAAGGCAAGGCACGCTAAGGCGCGGCAAGGCTAAGGCACGACAACGCAAGGCTAGGCAATAAACGGAAGGCAAGCAAAGAGTAACGGAAGGCAAGGAAGGCAAGGTAAAGCAGGGGAAGGCAAGGGTAACGGAAGGAACGGCACGGTAAGGGGAAACAAGGCTAAGGCACGACAACGCAGGGTTAGCCAATGCACGGCAAGGAAAGGAAAGGGTAACGCAAGGCAAGGCACGGTCAGGCGAGGCAAGGCTAAGGCACGACAACGCAAGGCTAGGCAAGGGAAAGCAAGGCAAGGCAAGGGTAACGGAAGGAACGGCACGGCAAGGGGAAACAAGGCTAAGGCACGGCAACGCACGGCTAGGCAATGCACGGCCAGGCAAGGAAAGGGTAACGCAAGGCAAGGCACGGTAAGGCAAGGCAAGGCTAATGCACGACAACGCACGGTTAGGCAATGCACGGCAAGGCAAGGAAAGGGTAACGCAAGGCAAGGCACGGTGAGGCAAGGCAAGGCTAATGCACGACAACGCACGGCTAGGCAATGCACGGCAAGGCAAGGAAAGGGTAACGCAAGGCAAGGCACGGTCAGGCGAGGCAAGTCTAAGGCACGACAACGCAAGGCTAGGCAATGAACGGAAGGCAAACAAAGAGTAACGGAAGGCAAGGAAGGCAAGGGAAAGCAAGGGAAGGCAAGGGCAACGAAAGGAACGGCACGGTAAGGGGAAACAAAGCTAAGGCACGACAATGCAGGGCTAGGCAATGCACGGCAAGGCAAGGAAAGGGTAACGCAAGGCAAAGCACGGTGAGGCAAGACAAGGCAAATGCACGACAACGCACGG
Organism: Macrotis lagotis; assembly: GCF_037893015.1. Lineage (NCBI taxonomy): Eukaryota > Metazoa > Chordata > Mammalia > Peramelemorphia > Peramelidae > Macrotis > Macrotis lagotis. The sequence continues at coordinate 122,792 of NW_027422356.1, forward strand.
CTAGGCAATGCACGGCAAGGCAAGGAAAGGGTAACGCAAGGCAAGGCACGGTCAGGCGAGGCAAGTCTAAGGCACGACAACGCAAGGCTAGGCAATGCACGGAAGGCAAGCAAAGAGTAACGGAAGGCAAGGAAGGCAAGGGAAAGCAAGGCAAGGCAAGGGTAACGGAAGGAACGGCACGGCAAGGGGAAACAAGGCTAAGGCACGGCAACGCAAGGAAAGGGTAACGCAAGGCAAGGCACGGTGAGGCAAGGCAAGGCTAATGCACGACAACGCACGGCTAGGCAATGCACGGCAAGGCAAGGAAAGGGTAACGTAAGGCAAGGCACGATCAGGCGAGGCAAGGCTAAGGCACGGCAACGCAAGGCTAGGCAATGCACGGAAGGCAAGCAAAGAGGAACGGAAGGCAAGGAAGGCTAGGGAAATCAGGGAAAGGCAAGGGTAACGGAAGGAACGGCACGGTAAGGGCAAACAAGACTAAGGCACGACAACAGAGGGCTAGGCAATGCAGGGCAAGGCAAGGAAATGGTAAGGCAAGGCAAGGCACGGTTTGGGGAGGCAAAGCTAATGCACGACAACGCAAGGCTAGGCAGTGCACGGCTAGGCAAGGAAAGAGTAACGGAAGGAAAGGAAGGCAAGGCAAAGCAAGGCAAGGCAAGTGTAACAAAAGGCAAGGCACAGCAAGGGGAAACAAGGCTAAGGAACGGCAACGCACGGCTACGCAATGCACGGTCAGGCAAGGAAAGGGTAACGCAAGGCAAGGCACGGTAAGGCAAGACAAGGCTAATGCACGACAACGCACGGCTAGGCAATGCACGGCCAGGCAAGGAAAGGGTAACGCAAGGCAAGGCACGGTGAGGCAAGGCAAGGCAAATGCACGACAACGCACGGCTAGGCAATGCACGGCAAGGCAAGGAAAGGGTAACGCAAGGCAAGGCACGGTCAGGCGAGGCAAGGCTAAGGCACGACAACGCAAGGCTAGGCAATGAACGGAAGGCAAGCAAAGAGTAACGGAAGGCAAGGAAGGCAAGGGAAAGCAAGGGAAGGCAAGGGCAACGAAAGGAACGGCACGGTAAGGGGAAACAAAGCTAAGGCACGACAATGCACGGCTAGGCAATGCATGGCAAGGCAAGGAAAGGGTAAGGCAAGGCAAAGCACGGTGAGGCAAGGCAAGGCTAATGCACGACAACGCACGGCTAGGCACTGCACGGCAAGGCAAGGAAAGGGTAACGCAAGGCACGGTCAGGCGAGGCAAGGCTAAGGTACGACAACGCAAGGCTAGGCAATGCACGGAAGGCAAGCAAAGAGTAACGGAAGGCAAGGAAGGCAAGGGAAAGCAGGGGAAGGCAAGGGTAACGAAAGGAACGGCACGGTAAGGGGAAAAAAGGCTAAGGCACGACAACACAGGGCTAGGCAATGCACGGCAAGGCAAGGAAAGGGTAACGCAAGGCAAGGCACGGTGAGGCAAGGCAAGGCTGATGCACGACAACGCACGGCTAGGCAATGCACGGCAAGGCAAGGAAAGGGTAACGCAAGGCAAGGCACGGTCAGGCGAGGCAAGGCTAAGGCACGACAACGCAAGGCTAGGCAATGCACGGCAAGGCAAGGAAAGGGTAACGCAAGGCAAGGCACGGTAAGGCGCGGCAAGGCTAAGGCACGACAACGCAAGGCTAGGCAATAAACGGAAGGCAAGCAAAGAGTAACGGAAGGCGAGGAAGGCAAGGGAAAGCAGGGGAAGGCAAGGGTAACGGAACGAACGGCACGGTAAGGGGAAACAAGGCTAAGGCACGACAACGCAGGGCTAGCCAATGCACGGCAAGGAAAGGAAAGGGTAACGCAAGGCAAGGCACCGTTACGCGAGGCAAGGCTAAGGCACGACAACGCAAGGCTAGGCAATGCACGGAAGGCAAGCAAAGAGTAACGGAAGGCAAGGAAGGCAAGGGAAAGCAAGGCAAGGCAAGGGTAACGGAAGGAACGGCACGGCAAGGGGAAACAAGGCTAAGGCACGTCAACGCACGGCTAGGCAATGCACGGCCAGGCAAGGAAAGGGTAACGCAAGGAAAGACACGGTAAGGCAAGACAAGGCTAATGCACGACAACGCACGGCTAGGCAATGCACGGCCAGGCAAGGAAAGGGTAACGCAAGGCAAGGCACGGTGAGGCAAGGCAAGGCAAATGCACGACAACGAACGGCTAGGCAATGCACGGCAAAGCAAGGAAAGGGTAACGCAAGGCAAGGCACGGTCAGGCGAGGCAAGTCTAAGGCACGACAACGCAAGGCTAGGCAATGAACGGAAGGCAAACAAAGAGTAACGGAAGGCAAGGAAGGCAAGGGAAAGCAAGGGAAGGCAAGGGCAACGAAAGGAACGGCACGGCAAGGGGAAACAAAGCTAAGGCACGACAATGCAGGGCTAGGCAATGCACGGCAAGGCAAGGAAAGGGTAACGCAAGGCAAAGCACGGTGAGGCAAGACAAGGCAAATGCACGACAACGCACGGCTAGGCAATGCACGGCAAGGCAAGGAAAGGGTAATGCAAGGCAAGGCACGGTCAGGCGAGGCAAGTCTAAGGCACGACAACGCAAGGCTAGGCAATGAACGGAAGGCAAGCAAAGAGTAACGGAAGGCAAGGAAGGCAAGGGAAAGCAAGGGAAGGCAAGGGCAACGAAAGGAACGGCACGGTAAGGGGAAACAAAGCTAAGGCACGACAAAGCAGGGCTAGGCAATGCACGGCAAGGCAAGGAAAGGGTAACGCAAGGCAAAGCACGGTGAGGCAAGGCAAGGCTAATGCACGACAACGCACGGCTAGGCAAGGCACGGCAAGGCAAGGAAAGGGTAATGCAAGGCAAGGCACGGTCAGGCGAGGCAAGTCTAAGGCACGACAACGCAAGGCTAGGTAATGCACGGAAGGCAAGAAAAGAGTAACGGAAGGCAAGGAAGGCAAGGGAAAGCAAGGCAAGGCAAGGGTAACCGAAGGAACGGCACGACAAGGGGAAACAAGGCTAAGGCACGGCAACGCACGGCTAGGCAATGCACGGCAAGGAAAGGAATGGGTAACGCAAGGCAAGGCACCGTTACGCGAGGCAAGGCTAAGGCACGACAACGCAAGGCTAGGCAATAAACGGAAGGCAAGCAAAGAGTAACGGAAGGCAAGGAAGGCAAGGGAAAGCAGGGGAAGGCAAGGGTAACGGAAGGAACGGCACGGTAAGGGGAAACAAGGCTAAGGCACGACAACGCAGGGCTAGCCAATGCACGGCAAGGAAAGGAAAGGGTAACGCAAGGCAAGGCACCGTTACGCGAGGCAAGGCTAAGGCATGACAACGCAAGGCTAGGCAATGCACGGAAGTCAAGCAAAGAGTAACGGAAGGCAAGGAAGGCAAGGGAAAGCAAGGCAAGGCAAGGGTAACGGAAGGAACGGCACGGCAAGGGGAAACAAGGCTAAGGCACGACAACACAGGGCTAGGCAATGCAGGGCAAGGCAAGGAAAGGGTAACGCAAGGCAAGGCACGGTTTGGGGAGGCAAAGCTAATGCACGACAACGCAAGGCTAGGCAGTGCACGGCTAGGCAAGGAAAGAGTAACGGAAGGCAAGAAGGCAAGGCAAAGCAAGGCAAGGCAAGTGTAACAGAAGGAACGTCACGGCAAGGGGAAACAAGGCTAAGGAACGGCAACGCACGGCTACGAAATGCACGGCAAGGCAAGGAAAGGGTAACGCAAGGCAAGGCACGGTGAGGCAAGGCAAGGCTGATGCACGACAACGCACGGCTAGGCAATGCACGGCAAGGCAAGGCAAGGCTAAGGCAAGGCAAGGCACGGCAAGGCCAGGCAAGGCTAAGGCAAGACAACGCAAGGCTAGGCAATGCACGGCAAGGCAAGGAAAGTGTAACGCAAGGCAAGGCACGGCCAGGCAAAGCAAGGCTAAGGCACGACAACGCACGGCTAGGCAATGCACGGCAAGGCAAGGAAAGGGTAACGCAAGGCAAGGCACGGTCAGGCGAGGGAAGGCTAAGGCACGACAACACAAGGCAAGGCAAGGCAAGGGTAACGGAAGGCAAGGCACGGTAAGGCAAGGCAAGGCTAATGCACGACAACGCAAGGCTAGGCAATGCACGGAAGGCAAGCAAAGAGTAACGCAAGGCAAGGAAGGCAAGGGAAAGCAGGGGAAGGCAAGGGTAACGGAAGGAACGGCACGGCAAGGGGAAACAAGGCTAAGGCACGGCAACGCACGGCTAGGCAATGCACGGCAAGGCAAGGAAAGGGTAACGCAAGGCAAGGCACTGTCAGGCGAGGCAAGGCTAAGGCACGACAACGCAAGGCTAGGCAATGCACGGAAGGAAAGCAAAGAGTAACGGAAGGCAATGAAAGGAAGGGAAAGGAAGGCAAGGTAAGGGTAACGCAAGGCAAGGCACGGTGAGGCAAGGCAAGGCTGATGCACGACAACGCACGGCTAGGCAATTCACGGCAAGGCAAGGAAAGGGTAACGCAAGGCAAGGCACGGTCAGGCGAGGCAAGGCTAAGGCACGACAACGCAAGGCTAGGCAATGCACGGAAGGCAAGCAAAGAGGAACGGAAGGCAAGGAAGGCTAGGGAAAGCAGGGAAAGGCAAGGGTAACGGAAGGAACGGCACGGTAAGGGCAAACAAGACTAAGGCACGACAACACAGGGCTAGGCAATGCAGGGCAAGGCAAGGAAATGGTAACGCAAGGCAAGGCACGGTTTGGGGAGGCAAAGCTAATGCACGACAACGCAAGGCTAGGCAGTGCACGGCTAGGCAAGGAAAGAGTAACGGAAGGAAAGGAAGGCAAGGCAAAGCAAGGCAAGGCAAGTGTAACAAAAGGCAAGGCACGGCAAGGGGAAACAAGGCTAAGGAACGGCAACGCACGGCTACGCAATGCACGGCCAGGCAAGGAAAGGGTAACGCAAGGCAAGGCACGGTAAGGCAAGACAAGGCTAATGCACGACAACGCACGGCTATGCAATGCACGGCCAGGCAAGGAAAGGGTAACGCAAGGCAAGGCACGGTGAGGCAAGGCAAGGCAAATGCACGACAACGCACGGCTAGGCAATGCACGGCAAGGCAAGGAAAGGGTAACGCAAGGCAAGGCACGGTCAGGCGAGGCAAGGCTAAGGCACGACAACGCAAGGCTAGGCAATGCACGGAAGGCAAGCAAAGAATAACGGAAGGCAAGGAAGGCTAGGGAAAGCAGGGAAAGGCAAGGGTAACGGAAGGAACGGCACGGTAAGGGCAAACAAGACTAAGGCACGACAACACAGGGCTAGGCAATGCAGGGCAAGGCAAGGAAATGGTAACGCAAGGCAAGGCACGGTTTGGGGAGGCAAAGCTAATGCACGACAACGCAAGGCTAGGCAGTGCACGGCTAGGCAAGGAAAGAGTAACGGAAGGAAAGGAAGGCAAAGCAAAGCAAGGCAAGGCAAGTGTAACAAAAGGCAAGGCACGGCAAGGGAAACAAGGCTAAGGAACGGCAACGCACGGCTATGCAATGCACGGCCAGGCAAGGAAAGGGTAACGCAAGGCAAGGCACGGTAAGGCAAGACAAGGCTAATGCACGACAACGCACGGCTAGGCAATGCACGGCAAGGCAAGGAAAGAGTAACGGAAGGCAAGGAAGGCAAGGGAAAGCAAGGGAAGGCAAGGGTAACGAAAGGAACGGCACGGTAAGGGGAAACAAGGCTAAGGCACGACAACACAGTGCTAGGCAATGCAGGGCAAGGCAAGGAAAGGGTAACGCCAGGCAAGGCACGGTTTGGTGAGGAAGGCGCATGCACGACAACGCAAGGCTAGGCAATGCACGGAAGGCAAGCAAAGAGTAACGGAAGGCAAGGAAGGCAAGGGAAAGCAAGGCAAGGCAAGGGTAACAGAAGGAACGGCACGGCAAGGGGAAACAAGGCTAAGGCACGGCAACGCACGGCTAGGCAATTCACGGCAAGGCAAGGAAAGGGTAACGCAAGGCAAGGCACGGTCAGGCGAGGCAAGGCTAAGGCACGACAACGCAAGGCTAGGCAATGCACGGCAAGGCAAGGAAAGGGTAACGCAAGGCAAGGCACCGTTACGCGAGGCAAGGCTAGGGCATGACAAAGCAAGGCTAGGCAATGCACGGAAGGCAAGCAAAGAGTAACGGAAGGCCAGGAAGGCAAGGGAAAGCAAGGCAAGGCAAGGGTAACGGAAGGAACGGCACGGCAAGGGGAAACAAGGCTAAGGCACGGCAACGCACGGCTAGGCAATGCACGGCAAGGCAAGGAAAGGGTAACGCAAGGCAAGGCACGGTCAGGCGAGGCAAGGCTAAGGCACGACAACGCACGGTCAGGCGAGGCAAGGCTAAGGCACGACAACGCAAGGCTAGGCAATGAACGGAATGCAAGCAAAGAGTAACGGAAGGCAAGGAAGGCAAGGGAAAGCAAGGGAAGGCAAGGGCAACGAAAGGAACGGCACGGTAAGGGGAAACAAAGCTAAGGCACGACAATGCAGGGCTACGCAATGCACGGCAAGGCAAGGAAAGGGTAACGCAAGGCAAAGCACGGTGAGGCAAGAGAAGGCAAATGCACGACAACGCACGGCTAGGTAATGCACGGCAAGGCAAGGAAAGGGTAACGCAAGGCAAGGCACTGTCAGGCGAGGCAAGGCTAAGGCACGACAACGCAAGGCTAGGCAATGCACGGAAGGCAAGCAAAGAGTAACGGAAGGCAAGGAAGGCAAGGGAAAGCAGGGGAAGGCAAGGGTAACGAAAGGAACGGCACGGTAAGGGGAAACAAGGCTAAGGCACGACAACACAGGGCTAGGCAATGCAGGGCAAGGCAAGGAAAGGGTAACGCAAGGGAAGGCACGGTTTGGGGAGGAAGGCGAATGCACGACAACGCAAGGCTAGGCAATGCACGGAAGGCAAGCAAAGAGGAACGGAAGGCAAGGAAGGCTAGGGAAAGCAGGGAAAAGCAAGGGTAACGGAAGGAACTGCACGGTAAGGGCAAACAAGGCTAAGGCACGACAACGCACGGCTAGGCAATGCACGGCAAGGCAAGGAAAGGGTAACGGAAGGCAAGGCACGGTCAGGCGAGGCAAGGCTAAGGCACGACAACGCAAGGCTAGGCAATGCACGGAAGGCAAGCAAAGAGGAACGGAAGGCAAGGAAGGCTAGGGAAATCAGGGAAAGGCAAGGGTAACGGAAGGAACGGCACGGTAAGGGCAAACAAGACTAAGGCACGACAACAGAGGGCTAGGCAATGCAGGGCAAGGCAAGGAAATGGTAACGCAAGGCAAGGCACGGTTTGGGGAGGCAAAGCTAATGCACGACAACGCAAGGCTAGGCAGTGCACGGCTAGGCAAGGAAAGAGTAACGGAAGGAAAGGAAGGCAAGGCAAAGCAAGGCAAGGCAAGTGTAACAAAAGGCAAGGCACGGCAAGGGGAAACAAGGCTAAGGAACGGCAACGCACGGCTACGCAATGCACGGCCAGGCAAGGAAAGGGTAACGCAAGGCAAGGCACGGTAAGGCAAGACAAGGCTAATGCACGACAACGCACGGCTAGGCAATGCACGGCCAGGCAAGGAAAGGGTAACGCAAGGCAAGGCACGGTGAGGCAAGGCAAGGCAAATGCACGACAACGCACGGCTAGGCAATGCACGGCAAGGCAAGGAAAGGGTAACGCAAGGCAAGGCACGGTCAGGCGAGGCAAGGCTGAGGCACGACAACGCAAGGCTAGGCAATGAACGGAAGGCAAGCAAAGAGTAACGGAAGGCAAGGAAGGCAAGGGAAAGCAAGGGAAGGCAAGGGCAACGAAAGGAACGGCACGGTAAGGGGAAACAAAGCTAAGGCACGACAATGCAGGGCTAGGCAATGCACGGCAAGGCAAGGAAAGGGTAACGCAAGGCAAGGCACGGTCAGGCGAGGCAAGGCTAAGGCACGACAACACAAGGCTAGGCAATGCACGGCAAGGCAAGGAAAGGGTAACGCAAGGCAAGGCACGGTAAGGCGCGGCAAGGCTAAGGCACGACAACGCAAGGCTAGGCAATAAACGGAAGGCAAGCAAATAGTAACGGAAGGCAAGGAAGGCAAGGGAAAGCAGGGGAAGGCAAGGGTAACGGAAGGAACGGCACGGCAAGGGGAAACAAGGCTAAGGCACGGCAACGCACGGCTAGGCAATGCACGGCAAGGCAAGGAAAGGGTAACGCAAGGCAAGGCACGGTCAGGCGAGGCAAGGCTAAGGCACGACAACCCAAGGCTAGGCAATGCACGGAAGGAAAGCAAAGAGCAACGGAAGGCAATGAAAGGAAGGGAAAGGAAGGCAAGGTAAGGGTAACGCAAGGCAAGGCACGGTGAGGCAAGGCAAGGCTGATGCACGACAACGCACGGCTAGGCAATTCACGGCAAGGCAAGGAAAGGGTAACGCAAGGCAAGGCACGGTCAGGCGAGGCAAGGCTAAGGCACGACAACGCAAGGCTAGGCAATGCACGGAAGGCAAGCAAAGAGGAACGGAAGGCAAGGAAGGCTAGGGAAAGCAGGGAAAGGCAAGGGTAACGGAAGGAACGGCACGGTAAGGGCAAACAAGACTAAGGCACGACAACACAGGGCTAGGCAATGCAGGGCAAGGCAAGGAAATGGTAACGCAAGGCAAGGCACGGTTTGGGGAGGCAAAGCTAATGCACGACAACGCAAGGCTAGGCAGTGCACGGCTAGGCAAGGAAAGAGTAACGGAAGGAAAGGAAGGCAAGGCAAAGCAAGGCAAGGCAAGTGTAACAAAAGGCAAGGCACGGCAAGGGGAAACAAGGCTAAGGAACGGCAACGCACGGCTACGCAATGCACGGCCAGGCAAGGAAAGGGTAACGCAAGGCAAGGCACGGTAAGGCAAGACAAGGCTAATGCACGACAACGCACGGCTATGCAATGCACGGCCAGGCAAGGAAAGGGTAACGCAAGGCAAGGCACGGTGAGGCAAGGCAAGGCAAATGCACGACAACGCACGGCTAGGCAATGCACGGCAAGGCAAGGAAAGAGTAACGGAAGGCAAGGAAGGCAAGGGAAAGCAAGGGAAGGCAAGGGTAAGGAAAGGAACGGCACGGTAAGGGGAAACAAGGCTAAGGCACGACAACACAGGGCTAGGCAATGCAGGGCAAGGCAAGGAAAGGGTAACGCAAGGCAAGGCACGGTTTGGTGAGGAAGGCGCATGCACGACAACGCAAGGCTAGGCAATGCACGGAAGGCAAGCAAAGAGTAACGGAAGGCAAGGAAGGCAAGGGAAAGCAAGGCAAGGCAAGGGTAACAGAAGGAACGGCACGGCAAGGGGAAACAAGGCTAAGGCACGGCAACGCACGGCTAGGCAATTCACGGCAAGGCAAGGAAAGGGTAACGCAAGGCAAGGCACGGTCAGGCGAGGCAAGGCTAAGGCACGACAACGCAAGGCTAGGCAATGCACGGCAAGGCAAGGAAAGGGTAACGCAAGGCAAGGCACCGTTACGCGAGGCAAGGCTAGGGCATGACAAAGCAAGGCTAGGCAATGCACGGAAGGCAAGCAAAGAGTAACGGAAGGCCAGGAAGGCAAGGGAAAGCAAGGCAAGGCAAGGGTAACGGAAGGAACGGCACGGCAAGGGGAAACAAGGCTAAGGCACGGCAACGCACGGCTAGGCAATGCACGGCAAGGCAAGGAAAGGGTAACGCAAGGCAAGGCACGGTCAGGCGAGGCAAGGCTAAGGCACGACAACGCAAGGCTAGGCAATGCACGGAAGGCAAGCAAAGAGGAACGGAAGGCAAGGAAGGCTAGGGAAAGCAGGGAAAGGCAAGGGTAACGGAAGGAACGGCACGGTAAGGGCAAACAAGACTAAGGCACAACAACACAGGGCTAGGCAATGCAGGGCAAGGCAAGGAAATGGTAACGCAAGGCAAGGCACGGTTTGGGGAGGCAAAGCTAATGCACGACAACGCAAGTCTAGGCAGTGCACGGCTAGGCAAGGAAAGAGTAACGGAAGGAAAGGAAGGCAAGGCAAAGCAAGGCAAGGCAAGTGTAACAAAAGGCAAGGCACGGCAAGGGGAAACAAGGCTAAGGAACGGCAACGCACGGCTACGCAATGCACGGCCAGGCAAGGAAAGGGTAACGCAAGGCAAGGCACGGTAAGGCAAGACAAGGCAAATGCACGACAACGCACGGCTAGGCAATGCACGGCAAGGCAAGGAAAGGGTAACGCAAGGCAAGGCACGGTCAGGCGAGGCAAGGCTAAGGCACGACAACGCAAGGCTAGGCAATGAACGGAATGCAAGCAAAGAGTAACGGAAGGCAAGGAAGGCAAGGGAAAGCAAGGGAAGGCAAGGGCAACGAAAGGAACGGCACGGTAAGGGGAAACAAAGCTAAGGCACGACAATGCAGGGCTACGCAATGCACGGCAAGGCAAGGAAAGGGTAACGCAAGGCAAAGCACGGTGAGGCAAGAGAAGGCAAATGCACGACAACGCACGGCTAGGCAATGCACGGCAAGGCAAGGAAAGGGTAACTCAAGGCAAGGCACTGTCAGGCGAGGCAAGGCTAAGGCACGACAACGCAAGGCTAGGCAATGCACGGAAGGCAAGCAAAGAGTAACGGAAGGCAAGGAAGGCAAGGGAAAGCAGGGGAAGGCAAGGGTAACGAAAGGAACGGCACGGTAAGGGGAAACAAGGCTAAGGCACGACAACACAGGGCTAGGCAATGCAGGGCAAGGCAAGGAAAGGGTAACGCAAGGGAAGGCACGGTTTGGGGAGGAAGGCGAATGCACGACAACGCAAGGCTAGGCAATGCACGGAAGGCAAGCAAAGAGGAACGGAAGGCAAGGAAGGCTAGGGAAAGCAGGGAAAAGCAAGGGTAACGGAAGGAACGGCACGGCAAGGGGAAACAAGGCTAAGGCACGGCAACGCACGGCTAGGCAATGCACGGCAAGGCAAGGAAAGGGTAACGGAAGGCAAGGCACGGTCAGGCGAGGCAAGGCTAAGGCACGACAACGCAAGGCTAGGCAATGCACGGAAGGCAAGCAAAGAGGAACGGAAGGCAAGGAAGGCTAGGGAAATCAGGGAAAGGCAAGTGTAACGGAAGGAACGGCACGGTAAGGGCAAACAAGACTAAGGCACGACAACAGAGGGCGAGGCAATGCACGGCAAGGCAAGGAAATGGTAACGCAAGGCAGGGCACGGTTTGGGGAGGCAAAGCTAATGCACGACAACGCAAGGCTAGGCAGTGCACGGCTAGGCAAGGAAAGAGTAACGGAAGGAAAGGAAGGCAAGGCAAAGCAAGGCAAGGCAAGTGTAACAAAAGGCAAGGCACGGCAAGGGGAAAAAAGGCTAAGGAACGGCAACGCACGGCTACGCAATGCACGGCCAGGCAAGGAAAGGGTAACGCAAGGCAAGGCACGGTAAGGCAAGACAAGGCTAATGCACGAAAACGCACGGCTAGGCAATGCACGGCCAGGCAAGGAAAGGGTAACGCAAGGCAAGGCACGGTGAGGCAAGGCAAGGCAAATGCACGCAACGCACGGCTAGGCAATGCACGGCAAGGCAAGGAAAGGGTAACGCAAGGCAAGGCACGGTCAGGCAAGGCAAGGCTGAGGCACGACAACGCAAGGCTAGGCAATGCACGGAAGGCAAGCAAAGAGTAACGGAAGGCAAGGAAGGCAAGGGAAAGCAAGGCAAGGCAAGGGCAACGAAAGGAACGGCACGGTAAGGGGAAACAAGGCTAAGGCACGACAACACAGGGCTAGGCAATGCACGGCAAGGCAAGGAAAGGGTAACGAAAGGCAAGGCACGGTGAGGCAAGGCAAGGCTAATGCACGACAACGCACGGATAGGCAATGCACGGCAAGGCAAGGAAAGGGTAACGCAAGGCAAGGCACGGTCAGGCGAGGCAAGGCTAAGGCACGACAACGCAAGGCTAGGCAATGCACGGCAAGGCAAGGAAAGGGTAACGCAAGGCAAGGCACGCTAAGGCGCGGCAAGGCTAAGGCACGACAACGCAAGGCTAGGCAATAAACGGAAGGCAAGCAAAGAGTAACGGAAGGCAAGGAAGGCAAGGTAAAGCAAGGGAAGGCAAGGGTAACGGAAGGAACGGCACGGTAAGGGGAAACAAGGCTAAGTCACGACAACGCAGGGTTAGCCAATGCACGGCAAGGAAAGGAAAGGGTAACGCAAGGCAAGGCACCGTTACGCGAGGCAAGGCTAAGGCACGACAACGCAAGGCTAGGCAATGCACGGAAGGCAAGCAAAGAGTAACGGAAGGCAAGGAAGGCAAGGGAAAGCAAGGCAAGGCAAGGGTAACGGAAGGAACGGCACGGCAAGGGGAAACAAGGCTAAGGCACGGCTACGCACGGCTAGGCAATGCACGGCCAGGCAAGGAAAGGGTAACGCAAGGAAAGACACGGTAAGGCAAGACAAGGCTAATGCACGACAACGCACGGCTAGGCAATGCACGGCCAGGCAAGGAAAGGGTAACGCAAGGCAAGGCACGGTGAGGCAAGGCAAGGCAAATGCACGACAACGCACGGCTAGGCAATGCACGGCAAGGCAAGGAAAGGGTAACGCAAGGCAAGGCACGGTCAGGCGAGGCAAGTCTAAGGCACGACAACGCAAGGCTAGGCAATGAACGGAAGGCAAACAAAGAGTAACGGAAGGCAAGGAAGGCAAGGGAAAGCAAGGGAAGGCAAGGGCAACGAAAGGAACGGCACGGTAAGGGGAAACAAAGCTAAGGCACGACAATGCAGGGCTAGGCAATGCACGGCAAGGCAAGGAAAGGGTAACGCAAGGCAAAGCACGGTGAGGCAAGACAAGGCAAATGCACGACAACGCACGGCTAGGCAATGCACGGCAAGGCAAGGAAAGGGTAACGCAAGGCAAGGCACGGTCAGGCGAGGCAAGTCTAAGGCACGACAACGCAAGGCTAGGCAATGAACGGAAGGCAAGCAAAGAGTAACGGAAGGCAAGGAAGGCAAGGGAAAGCAAGGCAAGGCAAGGGTAACAGAAGGAACGGCACGGCAAGGGGAAACAAGGCTAAGGCACGGCAACGCACGGCTAGGCAATGCACGGCAAGGCAAGGAAAGGGTAACGCAAGGCAAGGCACGGTGAGGCAAGGCAAGGCTGATGCACGACAACGCACGGCTAGGCAATGCACGGCAAGGCAAGGAAAGGGTAACGCAAGGCAAGGCACGATCAGGCGAGGCAAGGCTAAGGCACGGCAACGCAAGGCTAGGCAATGCACGGAAGGCAAGCAAAGAGGAACGGAAGGCAAGGAAGGCTAGGGAAATCAGGGAAAGGCAAGGGTAACGGAAGGAACGGCACGGTAAGGGCAAACAAGACTAAGGCACGACAACAGAGGGCTAGGCAATGCAGGGCAAGGCAAGGAAATGGTAACGCAAGGCAAGGCACGGTTTGGGGAGGCAAAGCTAATGCACGACAACGCAAGGCTAGGCAGTGCACGGCTAGGCAAGGAAAGAGTAACGGAAGGAAAGGAAGGCAAGGCAAAGCAAGGCAAGGCAAGTGTAACAAAAGGCAAGGCACAGCAAGGGGAAACAAGGCTAAGGAACGGCAACGCACGGCTACGCAATGCACGGTCAGGCAAGGAAAGGGTAACGCAAGGCAAGGCACGGTAAGGCAAGACAAGGCTAATGCACGACAACGCACGGCTAGGCAATGCACGGCCAGGCAAGGAAAGGGTAACGCAAGGCAAGGCACGGTGAGGCAAGGCAAGGCAAATGCACGACAACGCACGGCTAGGCAATGCACGGCAAGGCAAGGAAAGGGTAACGCAAGGCAAGGCACGGTCAGGCGAGGCAAGGCTAAGGCACGACAACGCAAGGCTAGGCAATGAACGGAAGGCAAGCAAAGAGTAACGGAAGGCAAGGAAGGCAAGGGAAAGCAAGGGAAGGCAAGGGCAACGAAAGGAACGGCACGGTAAGGGGAAACAAAGCTAAGGCACGACAATGCACGGCTAGGCAATGCATGGCAAGGCAAGGAAAGGGTAAGGCAAGGCAAAGCACGGTGAGGCAAGACAAGGCAAATGCACGACAACGCACGGCTAGGCAATGCACGGCAAGGCAAGGAAAGGGTAACGCAAGGCAAGGCACGGTCAGGCGAGGCAAGGCTAAGGTACGACAACGCAAGGCTAGGCAATGCACGGAAGGCAAGCAAAGAGTAACGGAAGGCAAGGAAGGCAAGGGAAAGCAGGGGAAGGCAAGGGTAACGAAAGGAACGGCACGGTAAGGGGAAAAAAGGCTAAGGCACGACAACACAGGGCTAGGCAATGCACGGCAAGGCAAGGAAAGGGTAACGCAAGGCAAGGCACGGTGAGGCAAGGCAAGGCTGATGCACGACAACGCACGGCTAGGCAATGCACGGCAAGGCAAGGAAAGGGTAACGCAGGGCAAGGCACGGTCAGGCGAGGCAAGGCTAAGGCACGACAACGCAAGGCTAGGCAATGCACGGCAAGGCAAGGAAAGGGTAACGCAAGGCAAGGCACGGTCAGGCGCGGCAAGGCTAAGGCACGACAACGCAAGGCTAGCCAATAAACGGAAGGCAAGCAAAGAGTAACGGAAGGCAAGGAAGGCAAGGGAAAGCAAGGGAAGGCAAGGGCAACGAAAGGAACGGCACGGTAAGGGGAAACAAAGCTAAGGCACGACAATGCAGGGCTAGGCAATGCACGGCAAGGCAAGGAAAGGGTAACGCAAGGCAAAGCACGGTGAGGCAAGACAAGGCAAATGCACGACAACGCACGGCTAGGCAATGCACGGCAAGGCAAGGAAAGGGTAACGCAAGGCAAGGCACGGTCAGGCGAGGCAAGTCTAAGGCACGACAACGCAAGGCTAGGCAATGAACGGAAGGCAAGCAAAGAGTAACGGAAGGCAAGGAAGGCAAGGGAAAGCAAGGCAAGGCAAGGGTAACAGAAGGAACGGCACGGCAAGGGGAAACAAGGCTAAGGCACGACAACGCACGGCTAGGCAATGCACGGCAAGGAAAGGAAAGGGTAACGCAAGGCAAGGCACCGTTAGGCGAGGCAAGGCTAAGGCACGACAACGCAAGGCTAGGCAATAAACGGAAGGCAAGCAAAGAGTAACGGAAGGCAAGGAAGGCAAGGGAAAGCAGGGGAAGGCAAGGGTAACGGAAGAAACGGCACGGTAAGGGGAAACAAGGCTAAGGCACGACAACGCAGGGCTAGCCAATGCACGGCAAGGAAAGGAAAGGGTAACGCAAGGCAAGGCACCGTTACGCGAGGCAAGGCTAGGGCATGACAACGCAAGGCTAGGCAATGCACGGAAGTCAAGCAAAGAGTAACGGAAGGCCAGGAAGGCAAGGGAAAGCAAGGCAAGGCAAGGGTAACGGAAGGAACGGCACGGCAAGGGGAAACAAGGCTAAGGCACGACAACACAGGGCTAGGCAATGCAGGGCAAGGCAAGGAAAGGGTAACGCAAGGCAAGGCACGGTTTGGGGAGGCAAAGCTAATGCACGACAACGCAAGGCCAGGCAGTGCACGGCTAGGCAAGGAAAGAGTAACGGAAGGCAAGAAGGCAAGGCAAAGCAAGGCAAGGCAAGTGTAACAGAAGGAACGTCACGGCAAGGGGAAACAAGGCTAAGGAACGGCAACGCACGGCTACGAAATGCACGGCAAGGCAAGGAAAGGGTAACGCAAGGCAAGGCACGGTGAGGCAAGGCAAGGCTGATGCACGACAACGCACGGCTAGGCAATGCACGGCAAGGCAAGGAAAGGGTAACGCAAGGCAAGGCACGGTCAGGCGAGGCAAGGCTAAGGCAAGACAACGCAAGGCTAGGCAATGCACGGCAAGGCAAGGAAAGGGTAACGCAAGGGAAGGCACGGTGAGGCAAGGCAAGGCTGATGCACGACAACGCACGGCTTGGCAATGCACGGCAAGGCAAGGAAAGGGTAACGCAAGGCAAGGCACGGTCAGGCGAGGGAAGGCTAAGGCACGACAACACAAGGCTAGGCAATGCACGGCAAGGCAAGGAAAGGGTAACGCAAAGCAAGGCACGGTAAGGCGCGGCAAGGCTAAGGCACG
>NW_027422357.1:0-137841 GCF_037893015.1 Macrotis lagotis
TTTTGCTCTTGATATATATAATATTCCAAGCTCTGTGGTCTTTTAAAATAACCACTGCTAGGTCTTGTGTAATTCTAGGTGTGGTTCCTCTATATTTGAATTTTTTGCCGTTGTTATTGCTGCTGGTACTCTTAATATTTTCTACTTAACCTAGAGGATTCAGACTTTGACTATGATATTACTGTAATTTTTTCTCCTAGTATTAATTGTAGGTAGTTATTAGTAATTTTGTTTTTCTATTTCTACTTTCCCCTTCTCTTCTAATACTTCAGGACAGTTTTCTTTAATTGGTTCTTGAATTTTTTTATCCTTTTTTTTGTTTGTAGCTTTAGTTTCATTTTGCCTGTTTTTTCTTCTTGGAATATTCTCCAGATCAGTTTTTTCAAAAGAGATATTTCACATTTTCTTTTATTTCTTCAGTATTCAAATTTTGTTTATATTATTTCTTGGTCCCTTTTAAATTCACTGACTTTCCCTTGTTCAATTCTAATTTTTCAAGGAGTTGTTTTCTTCTTTTGGTTTCTGAATCTCTTTTCCCAGTTTGTAGACTTTCTTTTCATAGTCTTGTTTTTCTTGGATTATTCACATTTTTAAATTTTTGTCAACCTATCTTATTTAATTTTAAAGTCTCCTTTGAACTCTTCTGTGAATTCTTTTTGGGCATTTGACATTGCTCTTTGGGATAGAAGAGATTTTATTTACTTTAATTTCATTCTCTGAAATGAACCCTGGTCATCTATTTCCCCCCTAGCCTCTGTGTATGATTGGGTTCTTTTCCACTTTGCCTGCTCATTTTTCTTATTCTTAAAGTTTGTTGTGATAATTACCTCTAGTCCTGACAGTTGCTTTCTTGTTAACAAAAAAAAAGTGGATGCACAAATAATACTGAGTAAATTTGTTGGTACAATTACAATTGTGTGATTCTTTCTGATTGATAAACTTTAAAAGACTTTTTAAAAACAGTAATCAAAGAATTATAAGAATTTTTAACTTTTGTAAGGAGTAGTTTTAAAATGAAATAATGGAACATGGTCAGGTTGAGGGAAAGGGAATAAGGAATTGGGTAGTTGATGGTGATGGTGGAAAGGCTTTGAGTGATGCGAAATAGCATTTCAGAATTATTGAATTGGGAATTCTTAGTTCTCCCTTAGACTTAGGGAATTTGTTAATAGTTGAAAAATTAGTTCAATTGGAAACTGAATTAGTGAGTTTACAAAAAGGACTTCAAATGACTTAACTAGTTATTGGCAGAATTGAGATTAAAATATAGCACTCTTTCACTTTGACAGGAATAAAATTAGTAACTACTTCTTAATCAATTTAGGTTATTAAATATAATAAACATTTGATTTATTGGTTCTCCTCATTGACTCTTTTCCTTTTTTCTCTATATACTTGCCTGGTAATATCATTAATTCCCATAATGTTATGGTCAAATAAAAGAATGTCATTTTTTACTTAAATGTGTGAGTCTTGTGGGTAAAAGCAAAGTCCATGTTCCTTTCCTAGGTATGATTGAGGTAGAATGAAATATAGGTTGTGAGATTTGAAAAAAAATTAAGTCAGTGTTTATAAGAGTATTGATATTCCCTAGTTTCCAAGTATAAACTCAAGAGTTGAGGAAACATGATGATAATGAGCTATGTCAGATAATCCAGACATTTTTAGGAAAGATCAATAATGACCTTTGAGATATAGAAGGTGAAAACTGAAGTATCTTGAACTTCAAAGTGGGAAAGGCTTCTGAGATAAGAAAGTCAAAGCACACTCTGGAAGGGGCAGGAGACATCAACTCTGATGACCTCCATGTCTACTGTATATGTGAGGTTAGTAAAGATGCTGAGAAAAGGCATAAGTATTATTGAAGAGGATAACCAGAGATAAAATATGTTCTGGGGAAATCCAGTTCTCAATGAAATAAATTAGCTCTATGTAGGTTGAGGAAAAGAAGTCCAGGATGAATGAAAATGTTCATCACATACTTACAAATATTATATGCAAACAAAAATCTAAAAGGTAACTAAGACAGTTTGAGTCAAACAGGGAAAGGCTAAGGCTCAGGGACTGAGACATGGAGGTAGAAGAAAACTTGTTAGGTAGCTAGTGGATGATGATAATGATGATGATGTTGATGATAGTAAACTTTTTTTGCATCAAATTATAATTAAAATTATTTTTACCTCACCCCCCTTTCAAATATCTTTCAATACACACAATTCTCCACAAAAGCAAAGTATCATCCAAAGCCATATCATTTCTTGAACTATTTATTTCCCTCCCCCCAGGTCTAATTTTCTTTCATACTTTACCTTCCCCCTCCCCACCCATGGTACTTAACACCTAGTTAAATGGTCCAAGACCTATTGTCTTTCTCACCTTGCTACCCTCCCCACCCAAGGTACTTAACACCTTGTTAAGTGAAGCATTTAACCAAAAGAACCATGAAGATCTCTAAATAATGGGAGACTCTGGAGATCTCACTGAGAACTTTACAAATAAGTAATACAGACACTGTCTCAGGTCCTCACAGCTTATGATGCTTAAAGATCTCTAAGTACCAGGAGGATCTGGAGGTCTCACCCCAGAATCTAACAAATGATTGTAAGTAACAGAGACATTGTCTCAGGTCCTTGTAGTTTATGATGCTTTCATTAGACAAGGTGCTTAGCACCTTGTGATTAAAGCTAGTCAAGATATAATGAGATACTTGAGTGAAAATTAACATTCCTGCTTTTTGTCTCAGTGCTTTTTGCCTCTGACAAAGTCATGTAATCTTGAACCTCTTCAATTGTGAGACAAGGCCCAATTAAACCTATATCCTTTAAGTTTGTTCTCTTCAATTATATTCTACCCAATAATTATCCTTTGAGAAGTAAAGTTCTCATGAGTTAGAATTGTTCTAGCTTCCCTTTTAAGGACCAACATTTGTTTATAACAGTTTTGTTTGTTCAGTTCCCCTTTTCATTTGCCTTTTTATGTAACTCATCAGCAGTGTATTTGGAAATTGAATTCTCTGTTCTCAGGTCCAGTCTTTGTGTCAGGAAATTATGGGAGTCCTGTATTTCATTGAACATCCATCTTTTTCCCTGACAGTGTATGCTGAATTTTGCAGGGTAGTACATTCTAGCTTTTAATCCCAGATCCTTAGCTCTGGAAAATATGTTATTTTAGTTCTTCTGATCCTACAGTGTTGAGGCTGATAGGTCCTGTATGGTCTGATTCTGTTCCTTTTGTATTTGAATTGTTTACATTTTGCTATTTGCAATATTGTTGTTTTTATTTGAGTGTTCTTGAATTTGGCAACTACAGCCCTTGGAGTTTTGATCCTAGAATCTCTTTCTGAAGGGATTCTGTGGAGTCTCTACTTCTAGTAGATTGGGGCAGTTTTCTCTTATAATTTCTTGCATGATGTTTTCCAGGTTCTTTTGTTGGTTCAGGCATTCTAGTAGTCCAATGATTCATAGATTGTCTTTTCTGCTTCTGTTCCCCAGTCTATTATTTTCCCTAGAAGGTACTTTACATTTTCTTCAATTTTTTTTCACTCTTTTTATTTTGTTTGATGGAATCTTATAGTCTTGTGGATTCATTTGTTTCTAGCTGTTCAATTCTACTTTTTAGGATTTTATTTTCTACAATTACCTTTTGAGTTTCCTTAGTAAAGGTGTTGAAACCCCTGGTCGACTTGACACAATTTTCCTGCATGACTTTCATCTTTTTTTCCATTTTTCTTCTTCCTCTCTTCTTTGGTTTTTAAATTCTTTTTTAAA
Source organism: Macrotis lagotis (assembly GCF_037893015.1). Taxonomy (NCBI): domain Eukaryota; kingdom Metazoa; phylum Chordata; class Mammalia; order Peramelemorphia; family Peramelidae; genus Macrotis; species Macrotis lagotis. The sequence continues at coordinate 3,768 of NW_027422357.1, forward strand.
AATCTTCAATGAGCTTTCATATTCGAGTTCAATTTATAGACTGTTTTGATACTTCTCCTGTGAGCAACTTTTTGCTGCTTTCTTCTTCAGACATGACATTGCTGGCATCTTTAGCTGTGAAGTATTTTTTATAGGGAATGTTCTTTTAGCTTTTTTGCCCATCTTTGTTGTTGTAGTTCTGCTCTTGTGGTAAATGGAATATAGATCCAAGATTTTATTTTGCTGGGACTGAGGTGTGATCCTTGTATTGTTGTTGGCCAAGTTGCTGCCTATGCAGTCCAGACCTTGCCTTTTTTGCCCATCTGTTATGTCCAGATTCTGATTTAATAGGAGATTGTTCCTGATGCAGTCCTGTCTTTTGGCCCTGTGTTTTCAGGGTTTAGACTTTGTATGGGTTTGGGATCCTCCCTGCTGCCTTGCAGGGAACCTCTATTGTTATTAAGCTATAGGCACCTGAACTGCACTGTGACTAAAAGCTTCCTGCTGACTTTCCCCACTCTCCTGTCCCTTGCCCTTTTCTTCAATGATGATAAACATTTATATAGGACAAATAATATGCAAGGTAATATTTACTATTTTTTACAATAATTATTTAATTTGATCCTCAAAATCAACCTTGCGAAGTAGATTCTATTATTGTTTCTATTTTACAAATGAGGAACCTGAGGGAAACAGATGCAATATGATTGACTCAGAACCTACAGTTGATCAGCATCTGAGGCTAAAACTCCAGTTCTCACACTCTATATATTGTGTCACTTGCTAGATCCTGTTTCAGTAACATAGGTATAGGCAAATAATCAGTAGTGGTAGTTCACTAAATAGAGGTATTGGGGGGATATTGATTGGAATATCTAAAAGCCACGTTAGATTTATGGCAACAAAAAAGAGCATATCTTGACCATTCTACATATCCTTTGGGATTGGAAGTTTTAGTGGAACAGGTATAGTGTTGTATGGACAGAAAAAGATATTAGATCTAAGTCATGTTTACTCTTTCATACTATCTAAAGCACTATCTTTCTCTCATCTGCATATATATTTTGCAGTCCTTCCACTATAACGGGATTGAAGTCACATCTAAATGTCTTTCCTTGCATTACCTAGCTTCTTTCAAGAGTCCATTTCAAGAATCTTATTCTAAAACAGAGCAGTTGTAATATTCCAAGGCTTCATATGAAGTGGATTTATATTCAAAAGTTATGGAGGTTCTTAGAATATTGACTGTTTTAAAGTTATTTAAAGTTTGGTTTATCAAATAGGTTAGAAAAGACAGGAGATCCTTTCAAGAAATATTAATGGAATGTTTCATGCAAAAATGAGTTTGATGAAAGACAAAGATTTGAGAAACTTAATAGGAGAAGAAGAAAATCAGAAAAGATGGCAAGAACACAAAAGAATTATGCAAGAAAGAATGATAACCAAAATGGTAATGGTTACTTATACAGTCAGAGATCCTGAGGAATGAAGTAAGTTGAGTGGACTTTAGGAAACACTTCTAACAGTAAAGCTCATGAAAGTGATGTAATTCCAGCTTAAATGTTTAAAATACTAAAAGTTGGGGCAGTTAGGTGGCAAAGTAGATAGAGCACAAATACTTAATAATTACATAGCTGTGTGACAAGTCACTTAACCACAATGATTTTTGAAAGCAAATGAATAAATAGAACAGACAACCAACCAAATAAATAAATAAAAATAACAGAGTAAAATTTTTTTAAAAATGATGCTAATAAAATACTGGACTCAATATGTAAGGAAATTTGGAAAGCATTTCAGCAATCACTGGATTGGGGAAAAAAAGATCATTTTATGTCCCAATCCCAGGAAAGATCAATGCAAAGCAATCTTCAAATTACTGAACATCTTTGCTCATTACACACCAGCAAGGATTTAAGATTCTGCAAACTAGGTTTCAGTCATATGTGACTGAATAACCAGAAGAGCAAATTTCCAACTTTTGCTGGATTATGGAAAAACAGGGAAGTTCTAGAAAAAGTGAAAAGAAAACCATTTATTTCTTTTCCTTTGACTTCTCAGAAACCTTTGACAGGGTAGATCAAAAGCAAATGCAGCAAGTCCTCAAAGAGATGGAGGTTCTAGATCCTCTTACTCTTCACCTGAGAAACCTGTATGTGAGTCAAGAAACAATACCAAGAACTAAATATGGAATGACTGATTGGATTAAGTTTTGAAAAAAGAAGTAAAACAGCTTATATGTAGGGTATATCATACAGAATGCTAGGGTGGACAAATCAAAATATTTAATTTAATTTGTTGGCAGAAAAATCTGACATGCAGACAAGAAATGGAAAAAAGAATTAAGAACTCTTGAGGACAAAAGAAAGAGTATGGGCCTTTGGAGGATGACCCACTCTGGGGGGAGCATCATCCCACAAACTCTTTTACATTTATAATCTTTTCTACTATTTATCTTGTACGTTACTTATGCTACTTATCTTGTAAAGTTGATCTGCTCTGAGGAGTCTATTTTCCTCAAACTCTCTCACTCTTTTTTACTTCTATTGAAACTCACTATCTTACTGCTGATTCAAAAAAACTTAACCTGTAAACTTTCTGCAGTCACCTTGAATATTATGTAGCAACATATAAATTTTTGTAGTAATTTGTAAATTATTTGGGCAACCTGTGAATTAAAATCTAGGCCTATATTCAAAATAAAGGAAAAAAAGGAAGAGTGTGAAGCTGATTTTAAGCTTCACAGGAAAAAAAAAAAGGTTTTGGCAACAAATTTTATCAGTTGCTGATAAACAGATGGAGAAAAAATGGAAGATTCTAAATTCTCGCAAAGATCACTACAGACAAAGACTACAACCATGAAATTAAAAGACTCTTGCTCCTTGGAAGGATGGCTATTGCAAATCGGGACATCATACTAAAAAACAGAGATATCACTTTGCCAGCAACGGACTATATAATTAAAGCTGGTTTGTCAAGTATCAATTTATGACTGTGAAAGTTAGAAAACTGAATGGGATAAATTAATGTTTTCAAATGGCATTAATAGAGAAGAAATGAAAGTCTCTTGTACAACAAGGAGATAAAATTCGTCTATATTTAAATTAATTCAGACCCTTCTTTAGAAAGTCAAATACTAAAGCTGAAATTTAAGTTCTTTGACCCCATGAGAAAATGGAACTCATTGGGAAAAGATTATGATGTTAGGAAAAATTGAATATAGTAAAATGGAATGGGAGAGAATGAGATGGATAGATATTATCATGAAAAAAATTAATATGAACTTGGAAAGACTTTGAAAGATCGTGGAGATTAGAAGGGCCTAGCATGCTTTGGTCCATGGTTTCATGAAGAGTCAGATACAATCAAACAATAATCAAGAAGACAACTGGAATATAATCAGATCAAATAGTCTTTTTTAACAAGAAAACAAATCTCATGCTAGATAGACTAATTTTGGCAAGGTAATGGGGTTGAGTGACTTACCCAAGGTCATACAGCTAAGTAAGTTTTAGGTGTCTGAGGTTAGATTTAGATTCAGGTTCTCCTGACTCCAAGGTCAATGCTCTATATACAGTGCCACCCAGTGTACCTTAGATAGACTTTTTGATAAAAATTATTGTAGCTTCTATGTAGTTTGACACAGTTAGGAAGGAAATTCTAAGGTATCTCCATATTTCATAATCAATATTGTGCTGAATTAAGACCTGACTTTCTCTGTATCTGAAGCTTCTATCTTTTTAAAAATATCTCTCTTAAAAGAGGAAGGGTCCAAATTTCTAATGAAATAAAATATTAAATAGTAGAATGACATTTTTCTAAATAAATGAATAATTGATTATATTTTCTGACTTTTTTCCCAAATCAACAGCAGTAAATGAAGGTACCTTAAAAATATAGTCAAACTTCCCAATGGAAGAGAAATACTTCATAAAATTCAAAAGTTAAAAAGAAATCACAAATGTTATTCCACAGAGTACAATAGGCCTTTCCTTTTATGCAATGGTACAAGGGAAAATGATGGTTTGATGAAGCAATCTAATAATTTTAAAAACATTTGAGTTGTTACTTTACTGTAATTTGAAGCACACCTTAAGAGGATGTCAAGTTTGCAAACAGTTTCACTACTTTACAATAAGGAAAGTGCATTTAGCGACAGCATGATATCAAACTAATATTCCAAATTCTAAAACTTTTCAGATCCAGATAACTAATTTTTGAGCTTAATAAATCAAAGAAACTGAAATGTTAAACTGTCAGTGAAGGTTTTGTGTAATTATTCATTATTAATTTTATGAGAAAAACAGGCCATGCATTTAATATATCAAATAAAGAAAACATTTAATTCCAGACATTGGACATTTTTTCCTGTGTTAATCTTTAACTGATTAATTAACATTCAAGTGTTCAGTAGAAAAACAAGAATGCATAAATAAATGTGCTTAAAATTTAAAATAGCAGGACAGTGATTTCAAGAAGCATTTTGTAAAGCAATGTTTGCTAAAATAATGATGTTATCTCTAGGGGCAGGATTTATCCATGGAAGGGAGCAATTTGAGGATTAAATAAATTGCAATATGAAAATATCCTTTAAATTACATTTGGCATATAATGATTTCCCCAGAATCAGAATATTGTCAGAAGTCTAAAGGATTTTGGTAGTCTTCTTTGATAAAGTAAACTTGAGAATATCTTTTACAACATATACCACAAGTGGTTATTCCTGCCTCAAATATTTCCCCAATCCTACTCATCCTTCTTTCAGATGCTAATTTGATTTTTCCAATATTCAAGTTTGATCATATTACTTCCCTCACCCTCAATAAACTCCAATTTATTTCCCTGTTATCTCCAGAATCATATGCAAAATACCTTGTCTTTAAAAGTCCTTCAAAACTTAGCCCAGTCTTACTGTTTCAGATTTCTGACAAATTCCTCCCCAAAATATGTCATCTTCAATCCACTGATACTGGTCTCCTGGACTATAAACAAGACACACCATCCCTTAGCACTCAGCATTTTATCTGGAAATGCTTTATTCCTTGGAATGTTCTCCCTTCCATGGTTGCCACCTTCTTGGTTTCCTTTATATACTAATTAAAATCCCACTTTTTTTGCAAGAATCTTTCTGCAACCTCTTTTAATTCTAATACTTTAATTCCAGTGTTAAATGGTTACTATTTTTCTTATACATAACTTCTTTGTATATATTTAATTGCCTTCTCCTCCATTGAATTGTATGCTTCTTTAGGCTAGAACATGTTTCCTGGCAAATAAATTCTTAATTGATCATCCAACCTTTGTTTGAAGGACCCTACTGAGGAGGAACTTAGCAACTCTAGTCAGTCAGTTATACATTGAAATAGCTCTAAATACTAGGAAGTTACTTCTGATATTAAAAGAAAACTCCAGCTTTGCAACTCTCACAGAGCTTTCTTATTATTGCTCCTGAGTCCAAACAGAAAAAAAAGGGACTCACATCAATAAACTAACTCTTTAAATATTGAAGCCAGTCAATATAGTTTCTTCTATAGTTTATCTTCTCCATCCTTAAGTTATCCAATTGCTTCAACTGATCCCCATATAACATGAATTCTTGACCCTCCATCATTTTATTTGACTTTTGAATGCTGAACAACTCATCAATATCATTCTTAAAATATGCTTCAATATTTGGCATTGATAGGATACGATATGACAAATGAAGTCTGTATAGGTCAAAGAAAAAAATGGGCTATTTCACAATAATATAAAAATATGTTACTTGTTAAGTCTGAGTTCTTACATCACATTAATATATTTCAAATATGATCTAATTATATGAAATATATTACCTAATATTATACTTATTTTATTTACTTTCATATCATATTTTTGACATGTTAAACCTATAGCATAATAAAATGTTTAGTTAATTTTCAGATGAGCTGCTCTCTTGTACTTAGTAAGTTGAATCTTTAAATTCTAATCAAAAATGATTGAGCAAGTTATTTTGAATGTTACCTTTTTACTTGATTGCTTGCCTGCTATAAATGCAAATACAACTTTGATATTTAGGAAAGATATTTTTCATTGCAGCAGAGTGTTATATTATTGTAAATGAATATTGTTTTACTATTTCATAAAAATTTCTTGAATCTTCTTCCAGGATGAGGAAAATTATAATTTTATTCCTAACATTTCCATATTGTGTAAATTTGCATATAAGTTAGTTCTAAAAATTTTAAGCTTTCAAAAAGATATATGTAGACACAATAGAAAATTCTAGCTTCAAATGTATTTTTTTAATAAGTCTTCTGAACATTTTAGGGAAAAAAAAAGTTTTCGTTGTTTTAAATAGTGGGATGAAGTGATTCCTTAGTTCAATTCATGTGGAAACATTTCAGGCTCTCCGATTGGGTAAGACAAATATCTTGAGAATAACTGCCATCCTTTTTGTTTTGAACTACTTCTCCTCAGATTGCTTTTTATAGACATCCTTGAATATGTATTGTATTCATGCTCAAGTTAATTTTCCCATGTCAGCCTTTGTTTGCTAGAAAAAAGAAATTTTCTATCTATATGACTTGCATGGGAAGCCTGCTTTCCATTGTTGTACCTTTAAAGAGCTCGGTTATCTCTGATTCTAATGAATACACTTGATGTTTCTTTTCAAGGAAGAGTATTGGCAGAGAATAAATAAATTATACTTACAAATTAACAGTACAGAATAAGCTTTTGGAAAAGATTAGAAAGATTTATCACATTTATTAGTTATCCAGGAAGGGTTCCTGGAAAGTAGCTACTGTTTAGTTAACTGTCCTTAAGCTCCTGGTCTTCTCCAGTCTATCCCTTCAGACACTCTTGGTCCTTGGGGAAAAAATGACTGAGGATTCTCAAGTACAGATAAGGCCTAGGATGGGTACAGAATATTCAACTACTTTTGTGTTATGTATCAAATGCACTAGTAAACATATATACACATAATCTACTTGATTTTCCAAAGTTGATTAATTAATAGGAAGATTTAGGTACCATGACTTTAAAGGAACCCTATAATAACAATAATTATATACTTCAGCATCTTTAAGGTCAGAGATTATTGTGTTTTTTTTAATTTCCTTGCCCCCCCATCTTTTTTTTTACAGTGCCTTTCATATTATAGATACTTACAAGGTATTTGTGAACTAATATTTCCTCTCATCTAAATTGGAAACTAAATTCATCATATTTACTTGCCACCTTCAATATACTATATGTGATATGTTTATTCCTACTATAATTTCTATTGTATTTAGGTAAATATATATACATATATATATATATATATATATATATATATATATATATATATAATACATATGTATATAGTATTCAGAATTGCCTCTCCTATGTGAGGGTAGCCAGTGGATGAAAAAAATATGAAAATATAATGCTATACTCAAATTGAGGAAGATATGCATTTAAATTTTGCTTCATATATTTAACTATCTCTGTGATTCTGAGAAAGTTGCTTACTCTCTGCAATGGAAATAATAACCCCTACTTTGCACAGCTATTGGCAGGATCAAGAAATAACTTTAAAGAATTCTCATACAGTGATAATACTAATTAACTAAATTCTATGATTTGACTACTATCATAGCTTACAATTGAGTAAGACTCATATCTTTGTATCTCAACAAAAATAAGGTATTTAATAAATATCAAATAGTATAGTGTCTATGAGATAGTATAAGTGTTCTATATATACATATTAGATGTTAATATATAATATTATGATATTCTATTTTATATCATGTTAATAAAAATATTATAGTGGGGCTGCTAGTTGGCGTAGTGGATAAAGAACCGGCCTTGGAGTCAGGAGTACCTGGATTCAAATCCAATCTCAGACACTTAATAATTACCTAGCTGTGTGGCCTTGGGCAAGCCACTTAACCCCATTTGCCTTGCAAAAACCTAAAAAACTAAATAAAATAAAATAAAAATATTATAAATCAAATTACTGAATTGCCTAATCCACCTATTTCTAACAGTGAGCCCCTCAAAAAGTCAAGTAAACTCAACACTTCTACATGTCAAGTCAAATGAACATGAATTAAGTCCAATCTAAGTTGAGTTTTTACTAATTTTCATTAAACTATGAGTATTTTCATTCATAGAATTAATCAGTGAAAGATTATATTTGGTGTATACATTTCAGGCTCAAATTTAGACCAGATAAATTTCAAAGTGGCTGACAACTGTAAGATTTTTATAATTATTTGGATTTAATGGAAATGGAAATTAAAGAAGCAATATTAATGAAATCATAAATGCTTTAAAATAAAAATAATTTTAATTTTAACTTTATTCAAAGTGCCTGCATTATTGATGAAAACTCAGAATTGTAGTAAATATTCATGAATGTATTCAAAATCTTTAAATTTATTCATGATTTGAGAAAGTATAGAGAATAATCCTTAGTCATCTAAATTCATCCTTAATTCTCTCACATCTTGTTTTGGACTGATATTTATCCATGTAGGATTAGTCAGGTAAAAGAAAGATGATATGTATATTTTGTACTCATGGGTATGTAATATTGATTTTTTTCTTGATATAAGCATTATTCTGCTTATCTTGCATGTATGGCTTTTATTAATGACTAGTAAGGAAGTAAAAGTCTTCAATTCCTCTCTTCAGCAGGATAATTAAGATGCTTAATTGATTATGTAATATATGCTAAATTAAAAATATACTATTGTGTTGATAGATAGGAGACCCACTAAAACCTAGTATCAATTTAATATTGTATTATGAGTCATGCTAGATTCTTGAAAGCTATATGCCTAAAGCATTAGCTTTGGGAAAGCACTTGAAGTTGAGAAGTCTTCAAAGTTTGAGCATGGAAACATATGATCACCAAGGATTAGTCTCAAAATGTATGGAGTGCCTCATCATTAGAATGGTGGTTATCAAATTATCATTATTTTTTTACATACAAACTCATGAAAATTATTAAAGATAAGTAGGGGGAAAACATTCTATGATATCACAGATCTTTTGAAATATTTAAATAAATATACCCATGGAAGATTGTACATTTTACTGTGCGTGTACATTTCATTAGGGTGAGGAATAGGGAAAGAATTTAAGAAAACATTCAAGCAAAAAATGAGGAATATTTTTAGGATTAACAAATCTGACTAAAAAATTAGAAGAAAGGGGAATAGTTTCAAACATTAAACTCAGTTAAAGAAAGCAAGAAGCAGGTGCCCAGAAATAATTCCCCAGGGGCAAATGAACCACCACATGGTCTCTTTAATATGTGTGCCCTAGACTTTCCACTGTTGTAAACACTCCCAAGAGCATCTTCTTCATTTACCATAGAGAATTTTGAATTTTTTTTATTCTAACCTCTCCCATAATTCCATTTAATTTCAAAAGCACAGATGTTCACTCTCCCTCTTGATACTTTTTACATTACTCTTCTTTGAAGAACTGCTAGTAGTTTCCAAAAGGTTCTGTTTAATAATAACAACTCACATTTGTTTCATACATTATATTTATAAATTATTTTTCCTATGTTATAAAACATATTCCTTCTGAATATTCATTACATTAAAGCAAAGATGAGGAGTTAAGGGAATTATAGGACTAAAGATTGTTTCAACAAAGTTGAAATTTGTCAGTATGTGGCATAACCACTTTGTATTAAGCTGAAATCAAGATAATGTTTTGATAGTACAAAGCTCATCTCCAAAATACAAGCTAATCTTTTAAAAAATTGTCTAGTTTTAAAGCATAAAAAGAATTTTGGTATAATTGTTAAATGGTTTTATTATGGAAGTAAGAGAATAAGGAAAGTCAGTGGAAGCAATGAAGATATGACAATAAAACAATTGGTTAATTGGGTGAATCCAATCAAACAATTGCTTCATTCAATAAACAACTTGCTTATTTGAGAATGTGCAATTCAAAATGACTTGTTACTTCTGTTTCCATTTTTCAAAAGATGTATTGACATTGTGTCAATGAGAAAGTCACCTAAGTAAAACTGAAATAAAGGAAGTTTGTTTCCATATCTCTAAAGATTCTTTTATGTGACATTTTAGTCATTTGCAAGTCTTTCTCCACACATTTTCAGATGAACTCTGACTCCACTCTCCTCCACCTCCAATGTATTCTCATGAAATTCTGATAGTCAATGAAGTAACATGGCATAACAAAACTGAAGCAAGACTGGGAATGAGGACATATAGTTAAGAAAAATGATGCTGATGCTCTTTAGCTTTGTGACCTGAACCTAGTCGCTAACTCTAAGTCCAAGTATGCTCAAATTTAAAAATTGAGGTAGCAATACTTCGATTATAAACTTCACATATTTGTGAGCAAAGGGCTTGTAAATGTCTACTTAGATGAGTATTATAACTTTGTGCTCATCTGTCATGTTATTTCTCCTAAATGTATTTGTATTTTAAATCTTACCTCTAGTTGTATAATATAAGCTTAAGTAACTCAAAATAATTACTACATGAAGGAAGTATTTTCAGGAATGTAGTGTTCTTTATATAAAAGTGGTCCCTTAAATGTTATAGATAACTTGAATCAACAGTTTGTACTTTTCTTTTCCTCAAATATACCAGTGATGACCTGGAAGTCACCTACAAAAAATACTAATTGAAGTCATGGAATTACATAAATTTGCCAAGGAAAACAGTATAGAGAAAGAAGAGAAAAATAGCAAAACAATCAAATAAAAGGGAACATTTGCAAATATTTTCATTAAATTTAGTGAAAAAAGAGGAACACATAAAGACCAAAAAGCAGAGAAGTAGGAGAACCAGTGAGGAAGAAGTAGTGATAAGCATGTCAATCAGTCAGTGAAAAAAGTCAGAGTTTATTAAGCTTTTCTTATTTGTTATGTACTATCATAAATATTGGTGATACAAAATAAGGTGACAGACATATCCTTAACTCAAGAAGATCAAAAGAGGGGAAAATGCAGATAATTTCAGAGGCAAAGAACTAAGATTAAGAAGGAAAAGAAAAGGTTAATTTCATAAAAAGAATTTTATTTGGTATATCAAGGAAGTCAGGGGAGCTTGGAGACAGAAATTAAGGCATGGGTTTCTAGTCATGAGTTACAACAACCTGAAGGAGATGGAAGAGAAATGAAAGTTCCTGTGAGAGGAACAGCAAGGAGGACAATGTAAATAGATCTTAAGAATACATGAAATGGAATAAAATATAATAAGAGTGGAAAGATAGGAAGGGAGCTCGTTATTAAAGTCTTTAAAAACCAAACATAGAATTTTATATTTTATCATTGAAATATGAATAAAGAGTTATTTGAATTTATTGAATGATGGCAGACAAGTTAAACTGGAATCTTAGAAATAATTATACTGTGAAATGAAACATGATTACGAGAGAATTGAAACAGAAAGTTCAATCATAAGGCTGTTACAATTATCCGGATATAAGTGATATAGACTTGAATACAGGTGGTGGAAAAGAGCAGGTGGTAGATGAGAGATGCTATAAATGTTAAAAAACAAAAAAAGCAGTTATAAACAGAATTGGGGCTAAGGTTAACACATATATTAGCTCTACACGTGACAGCAATAAGGAGGATGAGAAGAGGGGAGACTTTCAGGAAAAAGATAGTGAGATTTGTTTTAGACTTATTGGATTTGATTAGTTGGTTAGCATCATCATATTAGAGTCAAGTTATAGTGTGTCTGACTATAACCAATCAGACAGGTCAGTTAGGTACTACAGTAGATAGACCACTGGTCATGGACTCAAGAGGACCAGAGTTCTAATCTGATCTCAGACAACTGACACTAGCAATCTATGTGACCCTGGACAAGACACTTAACCCTGACTGCCTTGCATCCAAATTCTTCTTTAGTCAACCTGATTCACATCTGGTCACTGGAGCCAGATGCCTCTGGAGGACTAAGTGAGGTTGGTAACTTAACACAATACTCCCTTAGTCAAATACAATTCCCTCAAATCCACCTTCGCAATGTCATGGTCTTATTCAAGAATGAAAAACAAACAATATCATTAGGGTCAAGCAAACAAATATGAGTTTGGAAAACTCTACTACAGGTCAGACACAAATAGGTCATGTGGACATTTGGAATGGGTTTTCTAAATTTGTACATCTCTCATTTCCTTTGAGCTACTTTTTAATTATGCTTTGGTCATATAAGGGCAGTCATATGCCAGTGTCTTTCATGTCATTAAAAGAATTTCAAAGTTAAGAATTTGGGAGTGTCCTTGAGTCACTCTTTCTGATTAAAATGTGAGCACTTTTCATGTGTGAGTTCGCTATAAAATAGCATTTTGGAAAGGCATACAATTGGCATGCGAACAACATGGTCTGCCCATTGAAGTTGTACTATCTGCAGTAGAGTTTGAATTTTGGCACTTTAGTTAAAAAATACCTTGATATTTGATATCTTTTACGAGATAATCTTCAGAATCTTTCTAAGGCAATTCAAATGGAAGTCATTCAGTTTCCTGGAATGGCACTGGTATACAATATTTTCAGGTTTCACAAACAAACAATATTGAGATCAACACAATGACTCTGCAGACATTAACTTTGATAGTCAGTCTAATACCATTTTTCACCTCAGTTTGCTTTAGAGTCTCCCAAATATTTTTAATTCTGGCAATGCATGGGTTAACCTCATTGGAAAGTATACTGCCAAGCTAAATTAATTTATCCACAGTATTTAAACTTTTTCATTTTCTGTTAATGATGATTCCACATATGTGTGGTGTGGTCTGGCTAATAGTTCTTTGTTTTCTTGCTATTAATTGTGATGGCAAAGTTAGCACAAGAAGCAGATATTGATCCATATTTTGTTGTATCTCAGTTTTAGAGTCTGCATAGATATCACAATCATCTGCTAACAAGAGATTGTTCATTGATAATCCCTCTTGACTTATAGCCTTTGTAAAATGAAGAACTTACCATCAGGTTGGTAGTTGACTTTTTTTTTACTTTAATTTTATTTAATCATAATGTAACTTGAGACTAAAAAATTCACCCGAGTTTATTTATATTTTTCTGTGAGAAGCACTTTACTTTCCTTTTTAAAAGATTTTATTTATTTTGAGTTTTGCAATTTTTCCCATAATGTTGCTTCCAACCCCCACACAAGGCAGTCTTTACATTGTTTAGTCTTTACATTGTTTCATTGCATGAGAGAAATAATATCCTTAAGGAAGAAAAATAAAGTATAAGAGCAAAATTACATAATAAGATAACAGGTGTTTTTTTTTAGAAATTAAAGGTAGTAGTCTTTAGTCTCTGTTTAAACTCCACAATTCTTTCTTTGGATACAGATGGTATTCTCCATCACAGATAGTTCAAAATAGTCCCTGATGGTTGCACTGATGGAACAAGTAAGTCCATCAAGAATGATCATCACCCCCAGGCTGCTGTTAAGGTATACAATGTTTCTTCTGGTTCTGCTCATTTCACTGACCAAGAAAATCCTTCCAGGTTTCTTTGAATTCCTATCCCTCCTGGTTTTAAATAAAACAATAGTGTTCCATCACACAGTTATACCACAGTTTGTTAAACCACTCCTCAACTGAAGGACATTTATTTAATTTCCATTTCTTTGCCACCACAAACAGGACTGCAATGAATCTTTATGTAAAAGTGATGTTTTTACCCTTTATCATCATCTCTACAGGGTATAGAACCAGTACTGGTATTGCTGGATCAAAGGGTATGCACATTTTGTGTTGCCCTTTAGGCATAATTCCAAATTGCTCTCCAGAACGGTTGGATGAGCTCACAACTCCACCAACAATGTATTAGTGGCCCATATCCCTTCCATCATTGATCATTTTCCTTTCTGGTCATATTGGCCATTCTGAGAGGTGTGAGATGTTATATCAGAGATGCTTTAATTTGCATTTCTCTAATAATGAGTGACTTAGAGCATATGACTATGAATCCTGATCTGTAAATTCTTCCTTACATGTTTGAAAGAATTAACTTGTGAATCCATGTGACACTGGAGATTTTTTCAAAGGGAGTTCAATAATGGATCATTGGGGGGCTGCTAGGTGGCACAGTAGATAGAGCACTGGCCCTGAAGTCAGGAGTACCTGAGTTCAAATCCGATCTGAGACACTTAATAATTACCTAGCTCTCTGGCCTTAAGCAAGGCACTTAACCCCATTGCCTTGCAAAAAACCTAAAAAAAAATTAATAATAATGGATTGTTGAATGTCTTTTTCTAAGATAGGGTTGTTTAACTTGTGCAACTTAGATTTTTGTAAGGATTTGTCCATTTCATTTAGAGTGTCAAATTGATTGGCATAGAGTTGGGCAAAAGTAATTCTGAATTATTACTTTAATTTCATTCTCATTGGTGGTGTGTTCACATTTTTCATTTTTGATAAATTTGATTTTCTTCTTTCTTTTTTTAATCAAATTTACCAGAGGTTTATCAGTTTTATTGTTTTTTTCATAAAACCAAATATTTTTATTATTTATTAATTTTTTTGTTTTGTTGCTTTCAATTAGATTAATTTCTCATTTAAATTTATAATTTCTGATTTGCTGTTTAAATGTGGGTTTTTAATTTGCTCTTCTAATTTTTGAGTTGCATATTTAGTTAATTGATTTACTTTGTCACTAATTGATTCATGTAATCATTTAAAGATATAATATGTACTCTGATGGTTGCTTTGAGTGCATCCCAAAGGTTTTGGCTGTTTATTCATTATTTTTGTTATCTAGGATAAAATAATTTATTCTTTCTACAATTTGTTGTTTGATCCACACATTTTTAAAAATGAGGTTATTTAGTTTCCAATTAGTTTTCGGTCTATATTTACCTGGCCTAATATTGTATAAGAGTTTTATTGCATTATGATCTAAGAAATATGTGTTCACTATTTCTGGCTATCTACAATTGATCATTAGATTTTTATGCCCTAGTACATTGTCAGTTTTTGTGTAAGTACCATGAACTGCAAAAAAAAGTATATTTCTTTCTATCACCATTCAATCTCCTCAATAAGCTTATCATATCTTGGTATTCTAAAAATCTATTTAATTGCTTATCTTCCTTCTTGTTTATTTATGATCAGATTCATCTTAATCTGAGAGTGGGAAGTTGAGGTCTCTTACTAATAGATTTTTGCTGTGTATGTCTTCCTGTCTAGTTCTTTCAACTTCTCCTCTAAGAATTGGATGTTATATGATTGGGTGCATACAAATTTAGTATTGAAATTACTTTATTGCATATGGTACCTTTTAGGAAAATATAGTTTCTTTCCTTATCCCTTCTAATGAAATCTATTTTTGCAACTGATTTGTCTGAGATAAGGATTGCTAACCTTGTTTTTTTACTTCAGTTGAAGCAAAATATATTTTGCTCCAACTTCATCTCTCTCTCTCTCTCTCTCTCTCTCTCTCTCTCTCTCTCTCTCTCTCTCTCTCCTGTTCTTACTCTCACTCTTGCTCTCATTATCTCGCTATATATATGTATGTATATATATATATATGTATGTATATATATATATATGTATGTATACACACACACATACACACACATACACACACATACACACATATCTGGTTGAAATGAGTTTTCTGTAAGCAGTATATTGTAGGATTCTGCTTTTTTATGCACTCTTCTATTTGCTAATATTTTAAGGGAGAGTTCATCCCATTCACATTGAAAGTTATAATTACTAACTCTTTATTGCCCTTCATTCTATCTCCCTCTGTTTGAATTTTCCCCTTTTTTCACCTTTATCCATATACCTCAGTGATTTGTTTCTGAATACCACTCCCTTCAATGTGTTTTCCCTCCTATATCAACCCCCCTCCCCTTTATTTCCCCTTTCCCTTTTCCCCTTCTTCCTTCCCTTCCTTCTGTTAGTTCCTCTTCTCTTTTTCTTGCCATAACCCCTTCAACTTTACCCCTTTAAATACTTGAAAGGTAAGATAATTTTCTTAACTTAAATAACTGTGTGTATAAGTTAACTTTAAGCCAAGTCTGATGAGAGGAAGAATCTGGTGCCTCTCACCTCCTCCCTTCTTCCCCTCCATTACAATATGTATCTTGTACCTCTTAAAATAATGCGATTTACCCCATTCAGTCTCCTCCATCCTCCTGTCTTCTTGCTGTCCCTTTTTTAGGAAGTATTCTTTTTTAATTATTCTGCCTGAGTCACAGAAAAGTCATGAGTGTCCATCACTTCTGGCTAAGTATATTCTCTCTAATAGAGTTACAATTCTTAAGAGTTATGAATCTTTCTCCCAGGTGGTGACATAACCAGTTCATTTTATTGGATAGCAGTTTTTTCTTTACACTCTTTATTTTTACCTTTTCATGTGTCTGTTGAGACTCTTGTTTGATTTCCAAATTTTCTATTTATCTCTGGTCTTTTCATCAAGAAATGTTGGAAGGCTGCCATTTTATTAAATGCCCATCTTTTTTCCTTGGAAGAAAGGGCTTGGCTTTGCTGGGTAGTAGATTCTTGGCTGCATTCCTAGCTTCCTTGATCTTTGGAATATCTCATTCCAGGCCCTTTGATACCTTAATGTTGATGCAGCCAGGTCATACATAATCCTTACTGTGACTCCTTGGTTTCTAAATTTTTCTTTCTGGTGGTTTGCAGGATTTTCTCTTTTATCTGATAGTTCTGGACTTTGGCCACAACATTCCATGGTGTTTTCATTTTAGGATATCTTTCTGGAGGGGATCGATGTACTCTTTCAATAACTATTTTGCCCTCTGGTTCCATGATATCAGGGTAGGTTTCCATCACTACATCTTGTAATATTAAATCCAGGCTTTTTTTTTTCCTCTTCAATGTTTTCAGGAATACCAATAATTATCAGGCTGTCCCTTCTTGATCTATCCTCTAGGTCACTGATTTTGTTGAAGAGGTATTTTACATTTTCTATTTTTTAGGTTTTATGTTTTTATTTAACAGTATCCTGCTTGTTGTTTCATGAAGTTATTAGTTTCCACAGAGTCCATTCTTTTTTTAGAGAAGAATTTTCTTCATTTACCTTTTGCAATTCCTTTTTCAATGGATCAATTCTATTTTTGTAATAGTTTTCCATTTTACCAATTGAAATTTTGAGAGAATTATTTTCTTTTTGCATTTGCCCATTTGAGGATCTGAGAGAATTGATCTCATTTTCTATTTGCCCAATTGTATTTTCCAAGGATTTGTTTCTTATTGCAAGTTGTTAGTTTTCTCTTCCAAATTTCCAATTGATTTTTAAACCCCTTCCAGATTTCTTCAAGGAAGTCTTTCTGTGCTGGAGACCAGATCATATTCTCCTCAGACTTTCTAAATCTGAGTTAGGGCCTTCTCCTTCTAGGAATTTTTCTATAGACCCTCCTTTTCACTGGCCTTTGTTCATTTGCTTAAGACCTTGTGTTGGGGGAGGGTCTGGTTTACAGAGGTTTACTTTTGAGATCCCTAGAAGCTTTACTCATTGGGTTTAGTAACTCCAAGTAGGCCAGCTAGTAGGGGTGCTGCTTGCTTTGTCCAAAGTGTCTGTGACCTTGATTTGAGGCCCTCTCCCTAGGCCTAGATGTGGTAGTTAAAGCTGCTGTATACTTTAATCTTTGAACAATGGTGGACTTTGCCCTAGCTCAAGGTAATTGCTCTCCCTAGTCACAGCTGAAGGAGCTCTTCTGCTCATACCTGAGCCTGAGTCAGAGGTGGGCTGTAATTGTGTTTATTCTGGGAAGAGGCTTCATCTGAAATGAAGGTATGGCCTCTGAGTTCCTCCAGACCAGAGAAGTCCAGGGATCAATGTCTGCAACTCTTCCACACTGGAACCCACCCTCCAGTCCTGACAGCAAGCTCCAGACCATCAATACCACCACCAATGCTTCTGCTCACCAGTTGTCCCATTCCCCTGAGGCAAATCTAGCCAGTCTTGCTCTCAGGCTCTCAGCTTCTTACCCTCTCCTGTGCTCACTTGTGCTCACGCAGTTCTGGGGCTCACACCTGAATCTGGGGCAGAGGTGGATTTTGATTGTGTTTGTTCTGGGAATCCAGTCTCAGACACTTAGTAGCTACCAAGATATGTGACATTGGGAAAATCATTTAGCCCCATTGCCTTGCAAAAACAACAAAAAAAGGCTTTTGACAAGAAGAAAGAGGGAGATGAACCAAGATGACTATAAAGACTGGGACTCCCTGAATTCTCCACCCAAAATACTCTAAATGTTTTTAAATAATGACTCAAAACAATTTTTGGAGGGGAAGACCCCAGAAGAGACTGAATAGAACAATTTTCCAACTCAAAAGAATTAGAAATATTTGCAAGAAGTGTCTTTGGCAACAGGAATGCACAGTGCAGAGTGATCATCAGTCCCAGAAATCCAGGAACAGATAGTGGGGATACTGGCTCAATGGTAGCAATGGCATTTTCTGGACTTTTCAGCCCAGCAATTGCCAAGAACAACTTGGATGGTCAGCAGGAAAAGTTGATCACACTGGCATTAGATTGAACTCTAGACCTCAGCAGCACAGACCAGGTCCTCAATGAACCAGCAACAGTACTTGGGAGCTCCAGAATCATAGTAGAAAGCTACTTCCAGAGTTCTTGTTTCAAAGCTGTTAAAGTAGTCAGAAGGAGATTATAGATGTGCTGTCATTGAGGCAGTAAGAACTCTAGAGCTTTGTCCATAATGACCTGGGTCAAAATACCAAGGAAAAGAGGAATAGTAGCAGAAATCTTGCTGTCATAGGGGAACAGGGGGCAATCTTCTCAATTTCAGGGCAGAAAGGAATAGTTGTGGTCAGCCACAGTCCAAATCACAGGCTGGTAGAATGGTCAAAACCAGATTTTAAATCAGCTACAAAAAAGTCACAAATGCTTGGGATAGTATACTCTCCACCCTGGAAGCAGAGATCCATATTAACAAAGAGTTATAAGTCAAGTCATAGACTGAAGAAATGAACAAACAACAGAAGAAAAAATATCTGACCACAGACAGTTTACTGTGGTGATAAGGAAAATCAAACTACACTGAGAAGATAACAAAATGAAAACTTAAATCTTCAAATTCTCCAAGAAAAATATGAATTTATCTCATCGCATGTAGGAGCTCAAAAAGGCTTTTGAAACTCCAGTAAGCGAGGTAAAGGAAAAATTGTGAAGATAAATGAAAATGATGTGTGAAAACCATGAAAATCAAGTCAACAGCTTAGTGAAGTAGACACAAAAAATACTAAAGAAAAATAACATCTTAAAATTCAAACGGGGGGGGGGGGAGGAGGCAACTAGGTGGCAGGGGAGGCTAGGTGGCACAGTGCACAGAGCACCGGCCCTGGAGTCAGGATTAATGGAGTTTAAATCCGGCCTCAGACACTTAATAATTATCTAGTTGTGTGGCCTTGGGCAAGCCATTTAACCCTATTGACTTGCAAAAACCTAAAAAAAAAACCTCAAAACACGCTAAGTGGAAAAAATAGCTACAAGAAGTCAATGATCAGAAGAATGCATTAAAAAGAATTGGTCAAATGAAAAATGAGATACAAAAGCACCTAGAAAAACAAAACTTGCTTAAGAAAGAGAACGGAGCAAAGGGAGCTTGTGACTGTGAGACATCAAAAAAATAAAAAATAAAAGCAAAATAATGAAAAACTAGAGGGAAAATGTGAAATATTTCATAAAAGATCAAGAAAAAGCTTTTGCACTAGAGTGGGAAAGGGGTGAGTTGAAGGGGAGTGAACGAGTTCTATTTTCATTTAATATTCTTAGAGATGGAATAATATACACTTCACTTGGATATAGAAAACTATCTTACCCTAGAGGAAAGTAGGTGGGGAAGAGGATGGGAGAAAGGGAAGAGTAGGGATTAGAAAGGAGGGAAGACCGTGGGAGATGGTAGTCAAAGCAAAACACCTTTGAGGAGGGACAGGGTGAAAGGAGAGAGAGAAAAGAAGGGATGAAAAATAGGAAGGAAAAGAATCTATATGTAAAGCATATTTATAGCAACTCTTTTCTAGTGGCATGGAACTGGAAATTGAGGAAATGCCCATCATCTGAGAATGACTGGATAAATTGTGGTATATGATTTTGATGGAATATTATTCTGCTATAAGAAATGATGAGCAGGATGTTCTCTGTAAAACTTGGAAAAAACTAACATGAGATAATGTAATGGGATTTGTACTACATACAAAGGATGATCAGTTGGGATAGTTTTTCAATCAGCAATGCTTTGACCCAAACAACTCTGAAGGGCTTATGATAAAGAACACTATCGATCCTTAAAGTCAGAGATGATGTTGTCTGAGTACAGATTGTAGCAGACTGCTTTCATTTACTTTGTTTTTCTCTAGGTTTCCTTGGGGATTTTTTTTGGGGGGGTGGTTAAGAGGGCTTATGTTTACTTTCACAAGATTATTAAGGAAATATTTTCCATGACTACATGTTTCAATCTATATCAAATAACCTGCTGTCTCAATGAGGGAAGGGCAAGTGAGATCAAGGGTGAGAATTCAGAACAAAAAGTTTAAAATGTATGTTAAACTTGCTTAACAAGTACCTGGGGAATATTAAAATATTTTTTAAAAAGTTGTTTGACATCATGGCACAGGAGCAAGTAAATAATTAATTAAATTTGCAAAATCCATGGGATAATGTAAGAAGACATATTTAACAATATTAACTGTAACAATGAGGTCTTTAGGACAAAAAGGACTAGTGAATTGATATTATTCTTTTTTGTTTATGATTTTGAAGTAAAACATAGTGGAGTGGAAGAGTGGATGGTGGAGAAGACAGA
Source organism: Macrotis lagotis (assembly GCF_037893015.1). Taxonomy (NCBI): domain Eukaryota; kingdom Metazoa; phylum Chordata; class Mammalia; order Peramelemorphia; family Peramelidae; genus Macrotis; species Macrotis lagotis. Next base: position 24,530 of record NW_027422357.1, read on the forward strand.
TTGGAAGAAGTTGAACAGAAAATGATTATGGAAGACATATAAACTATATGCATTTCCCATCTCTCTCTTGCCCTCCTCCCCTCCTAAAATAGTTAGGAATATGGGGACAACTGAGGCAGGCAGTAGTTGGATGGCATATGCATTTGAAATGAAAGTCATTTTAGGGTTAATTAATTAACATGATAAAGAAATAAAAGTAAGGAGAGAGAGACAGGTATAAAGTAAAAGAGAAACAGAATGAGAGAGAGAGAGAGAGAGAGAGAGAGATTTCTTTGGATTTGTAAATTATATGATATATCATCTGGATCAGGTTCCTAAGGAAGATAAAAGAGCATGAGTCTGAAAAGTACAACAAATGTCTCGGGTATGTATGGGAGCATTTATTTTTTGGTTGCTAAAGGGACACAAAAAAAGAGAAGTTTTGAAGAATCGAGTAATGATCTGAAAAAATTCAATTCAAGTGTTTCAGACTTTGTCACTTAAGTGAGAGACTAAATCATCTACTATAATTGTGGAGAGAGAGAAAAGAAATTATTCCGAATTGTTCCTTTGAGTAATCAGATTGGCAGTCAGCAAAGGTAGAATAGAAGGGTTGTCAAGCATCATCAAAAACTCAACTGAGCTTATGTAGCATCAATTTTTAATGAATGAAACTAACAGTGTCATTTTTTTCCAGCAATGAGTAGCAACCTTCTATGTTTTCAGTAGAAGAAAGAGAATTAATGTACATGGTGACAGGAGACTGACATTTATTTACAATTGTATACATAAGCACATAAATAAATAAGAAATACTGAGTAACAGACAGATATTGGACAATAAAAATATTTCAATTTGCAGTGTTAATGAAAGAATAATTAAGTATCAGGATACATATAAAAAGGAAAAGGGCCCACATGTATACAAAAATATTTATAGCTCATTTTGTATGGGAAATTATAGAAGAAATTGGGGAATGTGGCATATGCAATTAATGAAACACTATTGTTCTATAAGAAATAATGTTCAAAAAGATTTCAGACAAGTAATATGGAAAAATTTTCTTGAATTAATGTGGAGTGAAATGAGCAGAACCAGGAAAATATTGTACACATTAATAGCAATATTGTCTGATGATAAACTTTGATAGATGTGGCTCTTCTCAACCATACAATTATCAAAAACAATTCTAAAAGTCTTGTGATAGAAAATACTATTGGAATTCAGAAAAAAATTATAGTCTGAATGAAGATTGAAACATACAATTTTCACTTTTTTCTTTCATGTGATTTTTTTCTTTTGTCTGATTTTTCTTTCATAAACATGATTAATAGGGAAATTTTTTATTCATTGCTACTAAAAAGCTTGCCAGATTCCTTCTCAATAGGCTGATCCTTCCCCTGGAAGATGGTTACCTCTTTGAGAGCTGGTGTGGTTTCAGAAAGAGTAGAGGAACAGGGGCGGCTAAGTGGCACAGTGGATAGAACACCAGTCCTGGAGTCAGGAGTACCTGAGTTAAAATCCAGCCTCAAACACTTAATTACCAAGCAGTGTGGCCTTGGGCAAGCCACTTAACCCCATTGCCTTGCAAAAAACTAAAAAAAAAAGAGTAGAGGAACAGTTGATATGGTATTTTCTGCCCAATAACTCCAAGAAAAATGATAGCAACAAAAACAGAGATCTGTATGCAACACTTGTAGATCTGGTCAAGATTTTTAATCTTTAAGTCATGAGGCTTTTATGAAAAACTATGTCAAAATTTGGTTGTGCCATGAATTTCATGAATATTGTACATCAATCTCATGATGGCATACTTTGCTGGATTCTGGATAGGGGGCATTGCTCAAAAGATTTACCAATCACCAATAGATGTGTCCTTGTTCCCATACTTTTTAGCATGATATTTTCAGCCATGTTATCAAACACCTTCTCTGAGGATGAACATGGCCTCAAGGTCAGTTATTGCACTGATGGAAAATTCTTCAACTTGAAAAGGCTACAAGCCAAGAACAAAAATGGAAGGAGAGTTTGTGCATAATCTTCTCTTTGAAGATGATTGTGCACTCAATGTTATCTCTGAAGCTGGGATGTGACGAAGGATGGATCGACTCTCTGTTGCTTGTGCTAATTTTGAGCTAAAATGAACACAAAGAAAACACAGCGGCTCCATCAGTCAGCACCACATCATTCATATGTGGAACCATCAATACAGAAAATGGAGAAGTTTTGAGAACTGTGGACAAGTCCACTTTCCTTGACAATGTCTTTTCCAAGGAGGTACACATTGACAATGAGGTTGACACTCATATTGCCAGAGGTAACTAAGTATTTGAGAGGCTCCAAAAGAAAGTGTGGAAGAGCAGAAGTATTAAACTGACTACCAAAACTGAAAGGTCTACAGAGACATTGCACTGACTACATTGCTATATGCCTGTGAAACCTGGACAGTCCACCAAGGCCATGTCAGGAAACTGAATCACTTCCATTTAAATTGTCTTAGGAAGATTCTGAAGATCACCTGACAGGAGAAGATACCAGATACTGAGGTCCTTTTTTCAGCTAATCTACCTAACACTCCAAAATTACTACAGAGAGTACAACTACAATGGGCTAGACACATTGTTAGAATGCCTGATGTATGCTTGCCAAAAAAAAAAAAAAAACAACCAAAAAACCCCTATTTTTATGGAGAACTCACACAGGGCAAGTGCCCACAAGGGGATCAGAACAGGCAATACCAAGATACACTGAAGGTCTCACAGAAATGCTTAAAACTGATTGTTTAATATGGGAGACACTGGCATAGGACTGCCCAATATGGCGTGCCCTCATCAGTGGGGGAGTTATAATCTATGAGGAAGGCAGAATTGAAACAATTCAAAGGACATAAGACATCCATAAGTTTAGAGTATCCATCCCAGGTATTCAAATGTACTATTTGTGCCTAACCTGTGGTAGAGCATGCTGAGATCCTATTGGTCTGATCAGTCACATTCAGACACACTACATTTTGTCTCAAACATAGTGATGTCATTTTGGTCTTTTTTTGATAATGAAGGACAAGAACCAAACAACCAAACAACCAATAGGGATATATGTTAGACATAATTGCACATACAGGTTATATATAAGATTACTCACTATCTTAAGAAGGGAAGGGAAACAAGAAGAAAAATTTAGAATTCTAAATCTTATAAAAGTAAATATTTAAAGCTATCTTTACATGAAATTGAAAAAAATATTAAGTCCAAAATTAAAAGAAAGAAAATGATATTAAGAAAAGCACTATCTCATCAGGTTATTGCAAGGATCAAATGAAATATTTGTAAAGGGCTTTTCTGGAGCTATATAATTGTTTATTCTATCCTTCCTTCTTAACTGAATTTAGAATCAGAAGAAATGGATTGGATCCAAATGGAGAAAATAGTAAATCTCTTTGACCCTCTCACAAAATGAGAAATTCAAACTAGATGAACACTAAGGTAATTTATATCTCTCAAACTTATGAGCTTGAAATCTACCTGTGTCAATTGAATTAATTTGGAATAGATCATTAACCTTTCTAAAATTAAAATAAAAAAGCAAATTAAATTAAACCAAACAAAACTTTATAGACTCCATAATATTTCTAGAATTCAAAGACTTCTATAAGATTACTTTTGCCTACTTTTCAAGAGTTATTCAATATCTCTTATAGAGTCATAGAATGTGAATTATCTATTCCAATATGCTCATTTTATAGTTAAGAAAGAGTATACAAAGATAATAAGAGATTGTTCAAGAAGAATCAAGAAGTGAACAAGATGGAATTCAAGAATATTTTTATTCACATCTTAGTGGGGGGGGTTAGGGTTTTTTGCAAGGCAATGGGTTTAAGTGAGTTGACCAAGACCACACAGGTAGGTAATTATTAAGTGTCTACCTTAAAGCACCAACCTGATTTGAACTCAGGTACTCCTGACTCCAGGGTCAGAGCTCTATCCACTGTGCAACCTAGCTGCCCCTTTACTCAAATCCTGAACTTATTTTTGCTTGGTTTTGTATGTGTGTGTATATGATTGTTTTTAAAGCATACTTCTCCCTTTTATATAATTACTTTTCTAGTTCAAGTAATCCATTTCTTTTCCCCTAACTGTTCTTGGCTCCTGTCCCTCTGTCTTTGGGAAAACTTTTTCCTCTTCCTTAAACATATTCAAAATTCATCTTTCCCTTTTACAATTCCTCAGTTTCCTTCAAGATTTATTAACATTAACTTCCATGCAAAAAACCTTCCAAAAATAATAGAGTTCTAGACACAGACTCAAGAGGATCAAATTTCAGATTCTGCCTCAGTAACAATTGACTATGAGATTCTTCTTTCTTTTTTTTTAGGTTTTGCAAGGCAATAGGGTTAAGTGACTTGCCCAAGACCACACAGCTAGGTAATTATTAAGTGTCTCAGGCTGGATGTACTCAGGTCCTCCTGACTCCAGGGCAGGTGCTCTATCCAGTGCACCACCTAGCTGCCCATTACTGTGAGATTCTTGACAAATCATTTAATCTCTTTGATTTCTCACTTAAAAATGGAGGGAAGGGAGCAAACTCAATTCCTAATGCTCCTATTGTTGGGGTTCATGACTCCAAAATATTGGGGGTTAGTGTAAGATGTCTGAGTAAGAATTCATGAGATGCAGGCTCTCTACCAGGCAAACTGGTATATTATTGGACACTGTGATGGTAGTAAGCTGAGAGTTGAAAAATAACTCTAGCAAAGAAGAATATGATATATTCTTCTTTATATAGAGAGAGAAAAAAGAAAAATGATCTCAGATAAATAGGTAAGTATGTTTGAAGTATGTCTGAATATCAGGAGTTGGTGCCACATTTAGAAGGGACAGAACTTATAATTATTATCAACATGCTTGTTAAGAAGAGCTTTTGGATATCAAAGAAGACCTCCCAAGCTGATAATAAGACTGTCAGGTGACAATCCTCACATTAAAAGGTAAAGGACAAGCATGGCCTCAATATAGATCTGGAGCAGTGGACAATGATAAAGAGCAATGACCTTGGTCAAAAGTTGAAGCAACAGAGCCAGTAATTAAGTCATAGCTAAAATTCCTGTTTCTTTCAAGGACCCATGAAGGACACATAGCAGATCTGAATGTTGGGGAGGGGGCTTATTAATTGGAATCCCCATGACTATCACTTTTAAATCTATAATCCTGGAAAACACAGAAGTTCCTATTCCTCTTTAGTGAAATGACATTATATTGACATATCTGTTCACACATTAAATCTACCACCATGCCTTCCAAGTACAATGCACATATCTTAAGGGACATTATAGTTTTTCTTTGCTTCTTATGATTATGTCTTTTTGTACCTAGTGAATACTAATAAGAATTTTCTGAATTGCATTGTAGACAGTTTTAGCACAACTATAGAAAATTATAATAGTGAATATACAAATTCCTGGACCCTGAAACTAAAGTGCCTTCATTGAGGAATTAGAGTGACCATGTTTGCTGAAAGGAGTTTACTCTTTTATGTAGCATATTCAAAGGAAAGTGATTTGGTTTGAATGAAGACAATCCAAATGACCCAGAAAGGCAAAAGAAAGAATTCTAGAGTGGTCATTTTATCTCACAAACTTTGATCAGATCATCTTCAAGTTCTTTCAAGGTAATCTACCAATAGTTTACTTTCCATACAGTCTACCAATCCTCATATATTTTTAATCAGACAGGATGGCCAGTATTAATACCCACAAAGTAGGATTGGAGGAGAACTGGAAATGAATATTATTACCCTTGGTAAGGCAACTTCAGGTACAGGGAAGAGGAGAGTTGTCTATATTGTTCTTGGAAATAGCTACTGCCAGAACTTGATGCATAACTACACTCAGATCCATTGAAATTCCTTAAGTCCATACCTATAGATAGCTGTGGATGCTTTCAAGGTCATGGAGACTCTAGGATAAAGGATACTACCAGTAATTTATAGAGAAAAGAGAGGTCCTAGTCAGACAACCATGTCTGATTATTATTTATTCATGAGATCACAGACAGGAAGCTGTTAAATAACCAGAAAATCAGAAGCTTCTTGTATGAAATAGAAAATTTCAAATAGAAGATATTCTAGAAAATAAGGAGTACAAAGATTAAGCATTAATAATTTGCCTATACCTTATGAGATAGATAAGAACAGGTTTTTAAAAGAAACCAATAGATTTTCTGGACAACAGAAAGATAATAATCCAGAAAGAGCTTAAAAAACATTAATTTCCTAACTGCTTTGACATTTTTCTTGCCATTAATTTCATAATTTAGAAATTGACACTCATCTTGGAAGTAGAATTCCATTTTGATGGAGTATCCTAAAGGCTGCCAATCAAGTCACAGTCTCACAATCCTCAGTAAATATAGACATCTCTAAAAATTTTCTATGTTTTTAGACTTCAATTTCATTTCATAAAACAATTCCCTAGGCAATGTATTGCAATGTGATATGGTTGTCTTTAATAGTTAATTCATGTAAGGAATCCATAATTATAACTAGATATAACTCCCTATAAACACAAAGCTAATCAGGCATTTTTACTTAAGTATAAATCACAATTATACACAGTGAACTACATAATTATCTGGTTACATACAAACTACTCAGAATATGAATGAAGATACTGCAGTATCCATCTATATTCATTTATTTATAAGCCTAGAAATTCTACTTGTGGATTTAGTTTAAAAAACTAAGACTGTTAATTTTACCTTTCTTTCTTTCTGAAATACTTTGAGCACCTATTCTGCAGTTTAATCCTTTAATAGAAGATCTTGCAAGCAGTCTTCATTGGGAGCTATAAATAAAGTATAATAAAGTAGCTCAATCTTCAAATTATAAATAAAGTGATAACTATAGTCTCAGAGACCCAAGATGAAGATGTATGGCAGAATGCAAAGGTAGTCTGGAGTATTTCTTAAATTCAAGTTTGTTTTTTGAAAACCCAGTCACTTTTTCATATTTTCCCACTTTCAATTTCTCCTCCATCAATTGTCTTGTATAATTATATGTTCTTTAAAAATTATATATGCATGGCTTTATAGCATTTCTTTGTATCTCTAAAACTGCATAACATATCACTTCCTTTGATAAAATCAAATACTAATAAGGAGTCAGAACCATATTATTTTTTTTTCTTCCCCAGCATCTAGAAAAGAGCCTGGCACCTATCAGGTACTTAATTACTGCATTTTGATTGATTTTTTAAAATGTTGGCATCCTTTGTGTAAAAGTCATAAAGTAAGGCAGGTACAAAGCATGGAATTTTACAAATAAAAAACAAAACAAATAATATTCTCTTTGAAATATGTATCACTGAATTAGAAGGCTGCAGAATATTCTCTCAAGAAATATTGCGGAATCAATTTCATTTTCATTACCAGTAATTAATAGCTATTATCTACTCCTGTGGCTTATTGGTAAACTTAGGTGATAAAATGGCAATAAGGGTGAAATCATGTTGCAAGTGTTCTCTGGCACCCTCTCCCAGAACTAAACAAGTTATAATTGCTCCTCATGGACTTGGGACTAAGTTTAAAGAGTTGAGTTTCTTTTCTCTACTGCTCTCAATATGAATCAACATCAATTGCTTTCTGCCATCATTGCTGTGACTAGCATCCTGATTTTCTTTAGTAATGACATTAGGATTTAGAATATGATATTTTATATGATATTATATATTTATATATATGTGTGTGTGTGTAGATATAGATAGATAGATAGATAGATATACATATATATGATATATTTATATGATGATGTTTTTGACTTTCATTCTTGAAGAAAACTGTGATATCAGGAAGGTACAGCATGAAGTGTACCTAAATTGAATTTAAGTGAGGGAGTGATGTGCTTTGTCACCAGTCTGACATTCTCCTCCAGAGTCATTTGGATCCAGTGACCAGATACGAAACAGTTTGATTGGAGATGACTCTGGATGTGAGACAATCAGGGTTAAGTGATTTTCTCAAGGTCACATAGCTAGTGTCAAGTATCTGAGGCTGTATTTGAACTCCCATGCTCCTGATTCCAACAGCAATGCTCTATTCACTGCACCACCTAGCTGCCCTACATATGTATGTATGTATGTATGTATGTATGTGTGTGTGTGTGCGTGTATAAAACAAACATGAATATTTTCCACACATACTCTTCCTTGTCCTACCTTAGTGTCTGGGAGAGGTAGATTCAAGAATTTTCTTTTTCACTGGTATAATATTGATCCCACCAAATTCACATTCAAAGGACTTATCTCTGCTAAATGAGCCCTAGTCTTGGCATTTGCTGAAGTGTATCCTTAAGGTCATAATCAAAGGTTGCTCTATGCTTCTTTTGTCATCAATGCTATATAGATTGAAAATTTCAGTCATTATTTCAATTTCTGAATGCCCAAGGCATTGTCTCTTGGTCTTTCAAAACCCTCAAAGTTGAAGACCTATTTCAGTCACACAGAAGAGGAAAACATTAATGAAAAAATTGAGATATGGTCCCTAGGGTGACATGGTCTCAGAGGAAAGTCAGAAGATCTTATATCTTAACACATGGTCACTCACCATACACTAAAAATTGTTTAGATCTATAAGAAGACAAATCTTGACAGGTCTTTTTGAATGCCTCCAGAGCCAAAAAGTCTTTCTTAAAGCATTTTGTTAACTATATGGAAGAAGTTGAAAAATGTGAATGCCCTCTCTACATGGTATTTCTCTTATAAGTCCTTAACAAGGCTCCTAAAAAAAGTCCTTCTTTGTCATTCACCTAAAGAGGTTGCATCACTTGAGCAAACTGATCTAGGAACATGTATCTGATGCACATTAAACTTGTGTCACTTAAATGGATATACTGAATATTTTTATATAATTTAACTACAACAGGAACCTGGTTGGAGAGTTATTTGACATTTTTGAGCAAGAAAACATAACTTCAAGTTTTAACTAAGATAAATAGGAACTATATAATAATGCATTAGATAGTAAATCTATCATTGCCCCCAGTACCTTTATTGACCAGTTGCAAATATGTGTCATATAGAGAACTATATTTTGAGTTGGGAAGAATGACAAAAGTCATCAAAAATAATGCCCCTTTTAATAGTTGATTTATTCACAGAAGTAGAAAAAGAAATGATCAGAATTCAGATTCTTAGCCCCTGACACAAAATCCTATAGCATCTGTCAATTATTGTATTATCCTATTTTTTGTGACCTCATTTTTCTGCAATGATGAAATCATAGATCCTAAACAAACATCTACTCATAATTATGGATTGCTAGAACTAGATAGGATTTTAAATATCAATTAATCTAACCTCCACTTCTACCCTGGCTTCAATTTTAATATAGAGGTGACTGAATGAAAGATATTTCATATACTTTGGTGAAGATAAAACAGTACTTCTATGATGGAAGAAATACTTAAACTCCTCATTATCTTAGGTGCCCAATGCTCCACCACCTACTTGATGGTAGATATCAAAAGTGAAAGGTAGCTAGTTGATGCAGTGGATAGAGGCTGAATCTGGTGACAGGAAGACTCATCACCCTGAGTTCAAATCTGTCCTCAGATATGTAGTAGCTATGTGACCCTGAACAAAACATTTAATTGTTTTGCTATAACTTCTTCATCCATAAATAAATAGGAAAAGGAATTGGAATTAATTGGGGAATAATCAAACAAGTTATTGGTACATGAATACAATAGGATATTATTGTTCTATAAGAATCTATAAATTGGGGGCAGCTAGGTGGTGCTGTAGATAGAGCACTGGCACTGGAGTCAGGGGATGTGAATCTCAAATCTGGACTCAGACACTTAATAATTACCTAACTGTGTGACCTTGGGTAAGTCACTTAACCTTATTGCCTTGCAAAAACAAACCAAAAAATCCCAGACACCATACATGTTCAGACTTTAGAAAAGCATGGAATGACTTACAGGATCTGATGTTGAGGGAAGGAAGTATATCCAAAAGAACAATGTACACATCAATAACATTGTGAGTTGAACAACCTTGATGGAAGCAGCTCCTCTCAGCAGTTCAGAGAACTGCAGTAACTGCATTAGACCAGCTATGGACAATGCTATCCCTATCCAGAAGAATAAAAACAAAAGAAAACTAAAAACCCGACCCTTTCAAATTTGATGAACACTTTATAAAAATTATCTCTTAAGTATATCTTTCCCTTAAACCTAATTCCTTATAGCCAAAATGACTAATCTGTAAACATATTTATCAAAAATATCGATGTACAATGTTAACCTTAATTGTTTGTCACTGGGCGGGGGAGTGGGAAAGGAACATGAAAGGAAATTTTGTAACTTAAAAATGTTTACGTGTGTATATGGATGAAAATACATGAAGCAAAAAATAAAGCCCCCCCTCCCACCCAAAAAAGGAAAAGGAATTGGCAAAGCAAACTATTCCAATAGCCTTGCCAAGAAAATCCTACATGAGGAGGCTTCTGGGGTGTGAGTGGGGTGAGGGTGGGGTGTCAAGATGGTGGCATGAAGTTATGAATCTAAAGAGGTTTTTTTCTCAAAATAACTTTGAATGAAGGTTTGAAACACATCCTAAAGTGTCAGAACTGATTAAACTGAAAACCTTTCAGGGAGATCTCTTGGTGGAACTTCAGGAAAGCTCTATGTTACAAGTAAAATGAAAGTATAGCCCATTGGAGATAGGAGACCTGAACCAGAGAGAAGCTTTTAGAGACAGTGCAGCTCCATCAGCTGTGAGGATCTCAACTCCAGTTTGGAGACCAAGGTTTCAAGCATTGGGAAGCTTATAGGTGTTGGGCTACCCTAGTGTAGGGAAAAAAACTGAGAATGCTAGAAAGGCTAGAGTAGAAAAACCAGGAACCACAACTCCCAGCCCCCACAAAAATTCTAGGTACTACTATACCCTCTACTCCACAGGAATAGAGATCCACTGACAAAATGACCAAAAACTGTGATAACCACCGACAGATAATATTGCCATCTCGGAAGGGGAAAGCAGTGATTAAATGCCCATATGTGAAGCCTGAAAGGAGCCGATGAATTTGTCACAAACACAAGAAGAGCTTTTGGAAAAGATTAAAAAGGAGAGTTAAAAATGATGAAAAGAAAAGAGAATCATTCAGGAGAATCATAAAAAATTAACTGAAGAAAACAATAATTTAAAAATCAAAATAGACCAGCTAAAACAAGAAACAACCAATTGGAAAGGGAAACAAAAACAGTAGCTCAATAAAATAAAACCTTGAAAACTAGAAATGGACAAATGGAAACTAATGACTCCATGAGACATCATGATACCATTAAACATTAAACTTCTTAGGAAAAATGACTGACCTAGAAGATAGATCCAGGAGAGATCATTTATGAATTATTGTTCTATCTGAAAACCATGATCAGAAAAGGAGTCTGCATATAATCAAGCAGAAAATTATGGAAAACTTCCCCAATATCTTAGAATAAGTAGACAAAATAGTCTTTGAAAAAATTCATTCCAGAAAGAGATCCAAAAATAAACATTCCATGAAATATTGTAGTCAAATTTCTTAGCTAAAGGAGAAAATACTGCAATCAGCCAAAAAAGTAGCAACTTAAATATCTGGGAGCCACAGTTAGGATTATGTATGAGTTATTAGCTTCAACATTAAAGAATCAGAACAATAAAGTAATACGGTATTCCAGAGGGTAAAGGAACTTGAATTGCAACCAAAGATCAACTATCCTCCAAAATTCAGCATTTTATTTCATAGGAAAAGATGAAGTTTCAAAGAGATAAAGCTCTTTCAAACTGACCTGATAAAGAGACCAGAAATGAGCTGAAAATTTGATCTCCAAATACAAGATTCAAGAGAAGTGTGAAAAGATAAATGGAATGGTGGGTGGAGGAGGAGGACAATGTGGGAGTATAATAAAGAGACAGTGAAAGTGATGGTATTTTAAAAGGGGTAAGGGTATAAATTGTGATATTTTCAAACTCTTAGCTCTTGAGCATTATATTAAATTGGAACAGGTGAAGCAATTATTCCTAAAAGGATCTTTGTGAATGCAAATTGATAATGAGGGAAGGAAATGTATGACTCTTGAGAACTGTACTACTCTCAGAAGAGTTGTAAGGAGTATACTTTGGTAGAGGGAGAAGATACAAAGAAGATATGAAAAATAGGACATGAGAAAAGAAAAGGATAATAGGAGGATAAGAAGGTGGAAGCAATAGAGGATAAACAACACCACATCAAGAGACACAAAGAACCTATTATTCTAGATGGAAAGAAGGAAAGGTGTGAGTAATGAATAAATTTTACTCTCAACAGATTGAATCAAAGAGAGAACAATATACATTTCCAACTGGGTTTAGAAATTTCTCCTACCCTATAGGGAAGCAGTAGGTTAGGGAAGATGAAGGAAAAGGGACAAAGTGGGGGGAGTAAAAGAAAAGAAAGGGATAAAAGGGGAAAAGGAAATGAAAAGGGAGGTGGGTTGATAAAAGAAAGGACAAATCGAGGGAGGCAAAAGTCAAAACACTGGTGAAGAGAAATAAATAAGTGAAAAGAAGAGAGAAAAGTTCAAATAGAGGGAAGATTGTATGGAGATATAGAATAAGTAATTATAACTATGAATGTAAATGGAATGAATTCTACCACAAAAGAGAAGTAGATACTAGAATGGATTACAAACAAAAATCTTACTATATGTTGCTGTTCATAAGAAAACATTTAAAACAGAAGGATACACCTAGGGTAAAGGTACAATACTTGAGCATAATATAGTATATGTTTTAGATAGAGTAAAAAAAAAAGTACATCAAGGATAGTGATCCTGATCCAGAAAAAGCAAAAACAAAAAATAGTTCAAAATAAAAGGGATAGGGGTTGCCAGGTGGTGCAGTGGGTAGAGCACCAACCCTGAAGTCAGGAGTACCTGAGTTCAAATCTGGCCTCAGACACTTAATAATCACTTAATAATTAGCTTTGTGGTCTTGGGCAAGGCACTTAACCCCATTGCCTTGCAAAAAACCTAAAAAACAAAAAAAAATACAAATAAAATGAAATAAAAGTGATAAAGAAGCAAACAATATCTCCGTAAATGGTACCATTAGTAATGAAATATATCAATATTAAAAATACACATACCAAGTAGTATACCATTCATATTCTTAGGGGAAAATTTATTACTAGAGGAAGACAGAGACAGCAAAATCATATTAGAGGGAGACTTCAACTTTCGTCTCTCCGAATTAGATAAATCAAACCATAAAGAAAACAGGAAGGAAGTTAAAGAGGTGAAAAAAAATTTTGGATAAGTTAGACATAATAGAACAGTAGGGAAATTGAATGGGGATAAAATTAAATATATATTTCCTCTGTGGTTCTTGGCACCTGCACAAAATTTGATCATGTTTTAGGGCATAAAACTTTACAATTAAGTGCAGAAATGCTGAAATATCAAATGCTTCATTTTTCAGATCATACAAAATGGTACACTAATGTACTGCTGGTGGAGCTGTGAACTAATCCAACAGTTCTTGAGAGAAATATGGAACTATGCCCAAAGGTCAATTAAGCAGCGCATGCCATTTGAAACAGCAATACCACTACTAGGTTTATATCCCAAATAGATCATAAAAAGGGGGGAAGGACACACATACAAAAATAGTATTTTATACATAAATATATAAAATATCTAAAAATAGAGACAAAAGACATTATCATAAATATGTTTATGAAATAAGTATCTTTCTAATACCAAAACCAGATAGGGAAAGAACAGATAAAGGGAATTAAAGCCCAATTGTACACATGGATACACATAGAGTATAAATGAAAACCTAACAAAAATTATAACAGTTTGACCAAAATACAGAAGGACTAGATATTTAGCCAAGGCACCTTTTCTATCTTCCATAGTAAGGCATCACCTCCCTGTTTTCATGGTCTTCTTAAGGAAAGGACAAACATCAATGAAACAATATGGAGAAAAAAGGGATCATTTTTTATAGGAAAAAAAGTGTCACTGCATATTTGGTGGACTTCTTGCTGTACTTTTATTAACTATCCAAGTGTGGCAATGTTTCATTTTTTTACAATATCAAAATTGAAATAAGAGAATCTTAACAGTAGGACTAGTTTCTTTTTTTATAATGTGATAAAAATTAGAGATAAATTATAGTGAGATCCAAATGATATCATTATGTTGGATACAAGTTACAGTGTGTCTAACGTGGCTGATCAGACCAATATGCACTCACAATGCTCTACCACAGATTGGGCAAAAATAGTCCATGTGAACACTTGAAGTGGGTGCTCTAAATTTATACATCTCATGTTTCCTTTGAGCTGCCTTAACTTTGTCTTGCTCATAGAGCACAGTCCCTCTCTGATGAGGGCTGCTAAGGTCAATGAGCTCATCCATAGGATTCAAAACATTTACATTTGTTATAATCAGTGATTCCACATAAAATAATGTGGTGCTGGCTGATGGAGCTTGTGTGTTTTCTTGGTGTTAATTGTTAGACCAAAGTTTGCACAGGAAGCAGAGAATTGATCCACACTTCGTTGCATTTCAGCTTCAGAGACTACAATGAGTATACGGTCACCTGCAAATAGAAGACCATGCACCAACACTCCCTTCACTTTGATCTTGGCTTGTAGCCTTTTCAAGTTGAAGATTTTACCACCAATGTGGTGGCTGAAATTATGCCGTGTTCATTCTCAGTGAAGACATTTGATAATATGACTAAGAAGCATGGGAGCAAGGACACAGTCATTTCATTCCATTACTGATCAGAAATCAAAAGAGTATTGAACTAAGAAAAATAGTTACTAGGTTTCAGCATATAAATTTTGAAAATTGCTTTCATCATAACAAATCTTTTAAGCAAGTATTAATAGTTTTATCCTCCATTTTACAGATGAAACAAAACACATTCAAAGAGTCAAACTTGCCCAGTCACACAGCTACTATACATGTAGCCAGTACTCCAAATTCCAAATTCCAGACTTATTTTTTTATTAAAGATATTATTTAAGTTTTACAATTTCCCCCCAATCTTACTTCCCTCCCCCCACCCCCACCCCACAGATAGTACTCCATCAGTCTTTACTTTGTTTCCATGATGTACCTTGATCCAAATTGGGTGTGATGAGAGAGAGATCATATCCTTAAAGAGAACAGAATTCTCAGAGGTAACCAGATCAGACAATAAGATATCTGTTTTTTTTTTCTAAAATTAAAAGGAATAGTCCTTGCACTTTGTTCAAACTCCACAGTTCCTCATCTGGATACAGAAGGCACTCTCCCCTGCAGACAGCCCAAAATTGTTCCCAATTGTTACACTGATGGAATGAGCAAGTCCCTCAAGTTTGAGCATCACTCCCATGTTGCTGTTAGGGTGTACAGTGCTCCTCTGGTTCTGCTCATCTCACTCAGCATCAGTTCATGCAAATCCCTCCAGGTTTCCCTGAAATCCTGTCCCTCCTGGTTTCTAATAAAACAATAGTGTTCCATGACATACATATACCACAGTTAGCTAAGCCATTCCCCAATTGAAGGACATTTACTGGATTTCCAATTCTTTGCCACCACAAACAGGGCTGCTATAAATATTTTTGTACAAGTAATGTTTTAACCTTTTTTCCTCATTTCTTAATGGTACAGACCCAGTAGTGGCATTGCTGGGTCAAAGGGTATGCACTTTTTTGTTGCCCTTTGGGTATAGTTCCAAATACCTCTTCAGAAAGGTTGGATGAGTTCACAGCTCCACCAACAGTGCAATAGTGTCCCAGATTTCCCACATCCCTTCCAACAATGATCATTATCCTTCCTTGTCATACTGGCCAATCTGAGAGGTGTGAGGTGGTACCTCAGAGAAGCTTTAATTTGTATTTCTCTAATAATTAATGATTTAGAGCATTTTTTCATATGGCTATAGATTGCTTTGATCTCCTCTTCTGTAAATTACCTTTGCATATCCTTTGACCATTTGTCAATTAGGGAATGGCTTTTTGTTTTAAAAATATGACTCAGTTCTCTGTATATTTTAGAAATGAGTCCTTTGTCAGAATCATTAATTGCAAAGATTGTTTCCCAATTTACTACTTTTCTTTTGATCTTGATGACATTGGTATTATCTGTGCAAAAGCTTTTTAATTTAATGTAATCGAAATCATCTAATTGGTTTTTAGTGATGTTCTCCAACTCTTCCTTAGTCATAAACTGTTCCCCTTTCCATAGAGCTGAGAGGTAGACTAGTCCTTGATCTTCTAATTTGCTTATAGTATTGTTTTTTATGTCTATGTCCTGTAACCATTTGGATCTCATCTTGGTAAAGGGTGTTAGGTGTTGGTCTAATCTAAGTTTCTTCCATACTAACTTCCAATTATCCCAGCAGTTTTTATCAAAGAATGAGTTTTTATCCCCCTGGCCTAACTCTTTGGGTTTATCAAACAGCAGATTACTATAATCCTCTCCTGCTTTTACACCTAGTCTATTGCACTGGTCCACCACTCTATTTCTTAGCCAATACCAAACAATTTTGATGACTAATGCTTTATAATATAATTTTAGATCAGGTAGTGCTAAACCACCTTCTTTTGCATTTTTTTCATTAAGCTCCTGGCAATTCATGACTTTTTATTTCTCCATATGAATTTACTTACAATTTTCCCTAACTCATTAAGGTAATTTTTTGGAATTTTAATTGGTAGGGCACTAAACAGATAGTTTAGTTTTGGTAGAATTGTAATTTTTATTATATTAGCTCTCCCTATCCATGAGCAGTTGATATTTGCCCAGTTATTTAAATCTGATTTAATTTGTGTGAGAAGTGTTTTAGAATTGTTTTCAAAAAGATTCTGAGTCTGTCTTGGCAAATAGACTTCCAAATATTTTACACTGTCTGAGGTTATTTTGAATGGGATTTCTTTTTCTAGCTCTTCCTGCTGTTTCTTCCTAGACATATATAGAAAAGTTGAGGACTTATGGGGGTTTATTTTATAACCTGAAACTTTGCTAAAATTGCTAATTGTTTCCAGTAGTTTTTTAGATGATTTCTTGGGATTCTCTAGGTAGACCATCATGTCATCTGTAAATAGTGAGAGTTTTGTCTCTTCCTTCCCAATTCTAATTCCTTTAATTTCTTTTTCTTCTCTAATTGCTGATGCTAACATGTCTAATACAATATTGAATAGTAGTGGTGATAATGGGCACCCTTGTTTGACCCCTGATCTTATTGGGAATGCCTCTAGCCTCTCCCCATTGAATATAATGCTTGTTGATGGTTTCAGATAGATACTGCTAATTATTTTGAGGAACAGTCCATTTATTCCTACACTCTCTAGTGTTTTTAATAGGAATGGATGATGTATTTTGTCAAAAGCTTTTTCCGCATCTATTGATATGTCATATGATTTCTGATAGGTTTGTTATTGATATAATTGAATATACTAACAGTTTTCCTAATAGTGAACCATCCCTGCATTCCTGGAATAAATCCTACTTGATCATAATGTATTATCCTAGTGATGATTTGTAGTCGTTTTGCTAAGATTTTATTGAGGATTTTTGCATCTATATTCATCAGGGAAAAAGGTGTATAATTTTCTTTCTCTGTTTTAACTCTTCCTGGTTTAGGTAACAGCACCATATTGCTTTCATAGAAAGAGTTAGGCAGAGTTCCATCTTTCCCTATTTTTCCAAATTGTTTATATAGGATTGGAAACAATTGTTTCTTAAATGTTTGGCAGAATTCACTTGTGAATCCATCAGACCCTGGAAATTTTTTTAGGGAGTTCAGTAATGGCTTGTTGAATTTCTTTTTCTGAGATAGGGTTGTTTAGGTAATTAATCTCTTCTTCATGCAACCTGGGCTACTTATATTTTTGTAAATATTCATCCATTTCACTTAGATTATCAAATTTATTGGCATAGAGTTGGGCAAATAATTTCAAATTATTACTTTAATTTCTTCCTCGTTGGTGGAGAGTTCATCTTTTTCATTTATAATACTAGCAATTTGGTTTTCTTCTTTTTTTTAAATCAAATTGACCAGACATTTATCAATTTTATTGGTTTTTTCATAATACCAACTTTTGGTTTTATTTATTAATTCAATAGTTTTTTTTGTTTACGATTTTATTAATTTCTCCTTTAATTTTTAAAATTTCTAATTTGGTATTTGATTGGGGATTTTTGATTTGTTCTTTCTCTAATATTTTAGTTGCATGTATAGTTCATTGATTTCCTCTTTCTCTAATTTATTCATATAAGCATTTAAAGCTATCATATATACCCTGAGAGTTGCTTTGAATGAATCCCATAGGTTTTGGTATGTTGTTAAATTATTATCATTACCTAGGATAAAATAGCTAATTCTTTCTATAATTTGTTTTTTGTTCCACTCATTTTTTTAAATGAGGTTATTCAGTTTCCAATTTGCACTGGGTCTGTATCTCCTTGGCCCAGTATTGCATATGACTTTCATTGCATTGTGATCTGAGAAAGATGTATTCACTATTTCTGCCATTCTGCAGTTGATCATTAGGTTTTTATGTCTGAATACATGGTCAATTTCTGTATAAGTTCCATGTACTGCAGATAAAAAGGTATATTCCTTTCTATTCCCATTCAGTTTCCTCCATAAGTCTACCATATCTAATTTTTCTAACAATCTATTTACCTCCCTAATTTCTTTCTTGTTTTTTTTTTATGATTTGATGTATCTAGATCTGATAGCGGGAAGTTGAGGTCTCCCACTAGTAGAGTTTTGCTGTCTATATCTTCCTGTAATTCTTTCAGCTTCTCCTCTAAGAATTGGGTGCTGTCCCACTGGGTGCATATATATTCAATATTGAAATGACTTTATTGGCTATGGTACCTTTTTGGAGGATAAAGTTTCCTTCCTTATCTCTTTTAAAGCTATCTAATTTTGCTGCTGCTTTGTCTGAGATAAGGATTGCTACCCCTGCTTTTTTTACTTCAGCTGAAGCAAAATATATTTTGCTCCAACCTTTTACCTTTACTCTATATCTATCTCTCTGCTTCCAATGAGTTTCTTGTAAGCAGCATATTGTAGGATTCTGGTTTTTAATCCACTCTACTATTTGCTTACATTTTAAGGGAGAGTTCATCCCATTCACATTCAAGGTTATGATTACTAATTCTTTATTGCCCTCTGTGCTATCTTCCCTCTGTTTGTATTTTTCCCCCTTTCACCCCCTTTTATCCATATTCTCCAGTATTTTGTTTTTGAATACCACCCCCTTCAGTGTGTTTGCCCTCCTATATCAAATCCTCCCCTTTCTTTCCCCTTTCCTTTTTTCCCTTTTCCCTTCCCTTCCTTTTGTTATTTCCCCTTATTTCCCCCACTCCCCTTCCCTTTCTCCCTACCCCCCTCCCCTTTTCCCCTTTTAATACTTGAAAGTTTAGATGTTTTATAAGTTAACGGAGTATGTGTAGGTTGACTTTAAGCCAAGTCTGATGAGAAGAAGATTCAGGTGTTTCTCCTCTGCTCCCTTCTTCCCCTCTATTACCATAGGTTTTTTGTACCTCTTAGTGTAATGAGATTTGTCCCATTCAATCCCCTAGCTCCTCCCGTCTCTTTCCTCTCCCCCCTTTTTAGGGAGGTAGTGTATTTTTTTAAGATCATTCTATCTAGGTCATAGAAAATTCTGAGTGTCTGTCCCTTCTAGTTGAGTATATTCTATTGAATAGAGTCAAAATTCCTGAGAGTTATTAGAGTCTTTCTCCCAAGTGGGCTTAAAGCCAGTTATATCCCATTAGATAGCAGTCTCATGATAAGTCATGGATGTCCATCATTTCTGGCAAGGTATATTATCTCTGTTAGAGCTACATTTCTCAGGATTTATGGGAGTCTCTTTCCCCCCACCCCTCATGCTGGGAAATAGCCAGTTTCAACTTACTGAATTGAATTTTTTTCCTTTTATTCCGCCCCCCTTTTTTTTACCTTTCCATGTGTCTCTTGAACCTCCTATTTGATGTCCAAATTTTCTGTTTAGCTCTGGGCTTTTAATCAGAAATTTTTGGAATTCTTCCATTTCTTTAAATGTCCATCTTTTTCCCTGAAAGAGAAGGCTCAGGTTTGCAGGAAAGTAGATTCTTGGCTGGATTTCAAGCTCCCATGCTCTTTGAAATATCTCGTTCCAGGCCCTTCCATCCATTAAAGTTGATGCAGCAAGGTCCTATGTGATCCTTACTGTGGCTCCTTGATATGTAAATTGTTTCTTTCTGGCTGCTTGCAGGATTTTCTCTTTTATCTGATAGTTCTGCAGTTTGGCCACAACATTCCTTGGTGTTTTCATTTTAGGATCTTTTCCTGGTGGGGATCAATGTACTCTTTCAATAACTACTTTGCCCTCCGAATCTATGATGTCAGGGCAGTTTTGCATCACTAGATCTTGTAATATTAAGTCCAGCCTTTTTTTCCTCTTCAATGTTTTCAGGAAGTCCTATAATTTTCAGGTTGCCCTTCCTTGATCTATTCTTGAGGTCAGTGGTTTTGTTGATGAGGTATTTTACATTTGCTTCTATTTTTTCTATTTTTTGATTTTGTTTAACTGACTCTTGCTGTCTCATGTAGTCATTAGTTTCTGTAGACTCCATTTTTGTTTTTGGGGAGGAGTTTTCTACATTAACCTTTTACAACTCCCTTTCCAATTGGTCAATTCTACTTTTGAAATAACTTTCCATTTGACCAAGTGAGGTTTTGAGAGAATTAATTTCTTTTTGCATTTGCTCATTTGAGTATCTGAGATATTTATTCTCCTTTTGTGTTTGTTCAATTATACTTTGTAAGGTTTTGTTTTCTTGTTGCAAGGTATTAATTGTCTCTACAAAATTTTTAAGCTCTTTCCTTATTTCTTCAAGGAAGTCTTTCTGTGCTGGAGACCAGATTGTATTCTCCTAAGAGGTTCCAGGTCTCTCTGAATTGGGTCCTTTCCCTTCCAGGAATTTCTCTATGGATCCACCTTTCCGCTGACCCTTCTTCATTATGCTAAGACCTTGAGTTGGGGGGAGGGGGTCTGGTTCACCTGGGTTTGGGATCACCAAAGGCTTTACTGGGTGCAGTTTCTCTGGCTGGCCAGTAGGAGGTGCTGGTTGCTTTCTCTGGAGTTTCTCTGACCTTGGTTGGGAGGCCTTCTCCTTTTGCTTGAGGGAAGGAATTGAGCTATTGAATTCTTTTGCCTTCAATCAATGATGGGCTTTACCCTGGCCTGAGGTCATTCCTCAGCTGGGCTGCTTGTTTTGCTCACACACCTGGGCCTGAAGCAGAAGTAGTTTGCAATTGTTTGTTTTGAGGGAGCTTCAGTGCAATAGAGGCGTGGACTCAGAATTTCTCAGACCCCAGGAGCCCAGGGATGACATCCACAGCTCTCCTGCACCAGACCTCTCCCCGCAGCCCCTTCCCCAAGCTACAGGGGGACAGCACCAATACCAGCACCTGTGCTTCCCCATGGACCCAAGCCCCCTTTGTACAGCCCTACAGCTGATCCAGCAGGTCTGGCTCTCAGACTCCAGGTTCCAATTCAGCTGTTAATCTGGCTGATCCTGGGCTGATCTTCCCTTGGAGCCCAAACTCACCTGCCGGTACTCAGCCAAGGCTGCTGCGGGAGACAAATCCTGAGGTAGATTTTCCTCTCCTGGCTTTTTTTTTTCTGGGTTACCTGGTTTGGATTTCTTTTAAGAGGTTTGTTTCATGTGATAGTTGGGGAAGAGATCAGGAGACTTTAGAACTCTGCCTGTCTTCTCTCCGCCATCTTGGCCAGACTATCAAAAAAGTATTATCTTTCCATTTTATTATAACATGCATAACATGTATGCATGAAAAATGACTCTCTTTGTCCATTTTTGTAGGACATTTTGTAACTGAATTAATTTAAATCATTTTTGCATATTTGTATAAAACAAGATATCTTAAGAAAATATTTATTATTATAATTTATTCTTGATTTTCATTAGTACATACAAAGGTGATGAATTGTGGATTTATTTTGTATTCTATGTATTTCTGACAGCTATACATCTTCTTGATCAGATTCTTTATTGATTCTTTGGGTTTGTATGACAGCATCATCTAGAAGTAGAAGGATTTCTTCCCTTTTTTTTGTTCTCCCTTCACTGTAACACACATTTCTTTTTAAGTGCTTCAAATAAAAATGTGAACGTAGCATTTTGGATTTCAGCCTTTTTCTACATTTAAATTTTTGTTCTATTTATATAAGCTTCAAAAAACTTAGCTGTTATTTTATTTTCTTTTATAATTATTTGAACATTTCACAAATATTTACTTCCATAACTTTAATTTTTAGGGTTATTTTAAAATAAGGTCATCATTTATTTTGGCAAAAAGAGCAACAGTCCTGGACTCAGGAGTACTTGAGATTTAATCCAGCATCAGATACTAAATAATTACCTAGTTGTGTAACTTGAACAAGTCACTTAACCTCATTGACTTGCAAATACCAAAAAAAAGGTTTTTTTCCTGTAGTTATTGTTAAAATAATTGATCTGAGTTTGTTGCGCATTGATACCTCAAAGAAATATAGAGAATATTATTTTCCTATAAAGATAATATAAATGATAGAAAGTTATCTAAAACTGGAGGAGAGAAGACAGGCACTGTGATAGGTGCTCTCTCTCTCCCCTCAGGAATAACATGAAAGAAACCTCTTAAAAGAAATTCGATCAACAAAACCCAGAAAGAGAAGCTAAGAGAACACCCACCAAGAAGGTCTGTCTCAGAGGACCATGGATGAATTGGGAGACTAGAGTAGAGGATCAGCATGGAGACAGCAGCTGGGGGAATCCAGGGGGCCAGCGTCAGCCATAGAGACTTCAGTGAGTGACCAGTGAGAGATTTAACTTTAGATGTAATGTTTTTGATGGGGGGTGGGGGGTGGAGGAGATGAGCAACAGGACAGTGAGTTCCAGCACAAAGTCTCAGAGTAAGCCTGCAGAACAACCAGCTGAGGCAGGTACCTGAGCTCCATACTTTCAGCAGAGCCCTTTGCCCAGAACAAACAATAAACTACCTCCCACCCCACCCCCACCCCCAGGGCAACAGAGTTCACTCAACAGGAAGAGATTAACTCTATCCCCAAGGGCCCAGCCCAGAGTTCAAGATCAACTGAGACACTGCTGCTGAGGACCTCACTACAGAGAAAGCAATTAGCACCCCCTACTGGCTGCCCCTGGAATTACTAAGCCAAGTGAACAAAGCCACTAGCATCTTCAAAAGCAAACCTCTGAGACCCAGCACCCACCCCCCAACACAAGGTGATAAAAGGCCAGAGAAAAGGGGGGCCCATGGAGAAATACTTAGATAGATTCTAACCCAGTGAGATCTAGCACTGTTGAGGAGAATATGAATTGACTTGCAGCCCAGAAAGACTTCCTTGAAGAAAAATTGGGAAAAGAAACTCAAGAGAAAATTAACACATTGCAAGAGAAAAGTAACATCATGCAACAAGAAAACAAATCCTTGGAAAATACAGTTGGCCAAATACAAAATGAGAATAACTTTCTCATATCTTCAATTGGGCAAATACAAAAAAGAAAATGATTCTCTCAAATCCTTATTTGGGCAAATGCAAAAAGGAAATGATCCACCCAAAACTACATTTGGGCAAATAGTCCTTCAAAAATTGAATGGCCAACTAGAAAAGGAACTGCAAAAGATAAAGGAAGAAAAATCTTCTCTAAAAAAAATTGTCCAAAACTAATCACTTTATGAGACAAAAAGATCATATTAAACAAAACTGAAAGATAAAAAAATAGAAAAAAAATGTAAAATACCTCATCAGCAAAACCACTGACCTCAAAAAACGATACAGAAGGGACAACCTGAGAATTATAGGACTTCCTGAAAACACTGAAGAGAAAAAAAGCCTGGAAATACTATTACAGGATTTATTTATGGAAAATTGTCCTGATATCATGGAACCAGAGGGTAAAATAGTTATTGAAAGAATACATCAATTCCCTCTGGAAAGAGATCCTAAAATGAAAATACCAAGGAATGTTGTGGCCAAATTCCACGACTATCAGATAAAAGAAAAAATCCTGCAAGAAAACAAATTAAATACCAAGGAGCCATGGTAAGGATTATGCAGGACCTGGCTGCAGCAACCTTAAGGAATAAAAAAGGGCCTGGAATGAAATGTTCTGAAAAGCAAGAGAGTTTGGAATTCAGTCAAGAATCCACTACTCTGCAAAGCTGAGACTTCTGTTCCAGGGGAAAAGATGGAAATTTAATGGAATTGGAGACTTCCAAGGTATCAAAATGAAAAGAACAGAGCTAAATAGAAAATTTGGACATCAAACAGGAGTCACAAGAGACACAAGAAAAGGTTTTTAAAAAAACAAACTGCTATAGAATAAGATGAAACTGGCTATATACCAAATTTGTAGAAAGATTCTCATAACTCTTGAGAATTGTAACTCTAATAGAGAGAATATACTTAGCCGAAAGTGATGGACACTCCTAAATTTTCTGTGACTCAGATACAATGATTTAAAAACAATACCTCCTCAAAAAGGGGGGAAGTAAGGAGAAGCGAAGTTGGAGGGAGTCTGAATGTGGTAAATCTCATTACATCAAGAGGTACAAAAGACATATTGCAGTTGAGGGGAAGACAGGAGGAGGTGAGAACCACTTGATTCTTCATCTCAGCAAACCTGACTTAAAGTTAACTTAGACACATTTAATCAAGTTAAGAAACTTATCTTACAATACAAGCATTAAAAGGGGAAAAGGGGAGGGGTATGGGGAGGGAGCAGAAAAAAGGGGAACAAGCAGAAGGAAGGGAAGGAGAAAAGGCAAAGGGAAAAAAGGGAGAGGCTTTGATATAAGAGGGCGAACACACTGAAGGTGTGGGAATATGGATAAAGGGAAAAAGGGGGAAAAATAAAAACAGAAGGAAGATATCATGGAGGGCAATAAAGAGTTAGTAATTATAACTTCAAATGAGAATGGGATGAACTCTCCCTTAAAATGTAAGCAAATAGCAGAGTGGATTAAAATCCTACAATATGCTGCCCATAAGAAATGCATTTGAAGCAGAGAGATATATATAGAGTAAAAGGTTGGAGCAAAATATATTTTGCTTCAGCAGAAGTGAAAAAAAGTAGGGGTAGCAATTCTTATCTCAGACAAAGCAGCTGCAAAAATAAATAGTTAAAAAAGATAAGGAAGGAAACTATATCCTCCTAAAAGGTACCATAGACAATACCTCAAACTCCAGCTATCAGGTTTAGATAAACTGAATCATAAAATAAACAAGAAGGAAGTTAAGGAGGTAAATAGATTGTTTGAAAACCTGGATATGATAGGCCTATGGAAGAAACTGAATGGTACTTTTTTTTTTCCTGCAGTACATGGTACTTACACAAAAATTGGCCATGTACATAAAAAGCTATTGATCAATTGCAGAAAGGCAGAAATAGTGAATATATCTTTTTCAGATCATAATTCAATAAAAATCATATGCAATACTGGGTCAGGGAGATACAGACCTAGAACTAATTGGAAGCTAAATAACTTCATTTTAAAGAATGAGTAAATGAAGCAATAAATTATAGAAAGAATTAAGCATTTCATCCTAGATAATGATGCAACATACCAAAACCTATGGTATACACTCAAGGCAGCTATCAGGGGATATTATATCTTTAAATGCTTACATGAATAAATTAGAGAAAGAAGAAATCAATGAACTAAATATGCAACTAAAAATTAGAGAAGGAACAAATTAAAAACCCCAATTAATTACCACATTAGAAATTCTAAAAGTTGAAGGAGAAATTAATAAAATCAAAAGCAAGAAAACTATTGAACTAATAAATGAAAATAAGAACTGGTTTTATGGAAAAAACAATAAAATTGATAAACCTCTGGTCAATTTGATTTAAAAAAGAAAGAAGAAAACGAAATTTCTAGTCTCACAAATAAAAAAAATGAACTCACCACCAAAAAGGAAGAAATAAAAGTAATAATTCAGAATTATTTTACCCAAATCTATACCAGTAAATTTGACAAAGTGAAATGGATGAATATTTACAAAATATAAATTCCCCAGATTAAATCAAGAGGAAATTAAAAACCTAAATAATCCTATCTTAGAAAAATAAATTCAACAAGCCGTTATTGAACTCCCTAAGAAAAAAAATCTCCAGGAACAGATGGCTTCACAAGTGATTTCTCTCAAATATTTCAGGAACAATTGGTTCCAATTCTATATAAAATCTTTGCGGAAAATAGGTGAAAACAGAACTCTGCCTAACTCTTTCTATGACACCAATACGGTGCTGATACCTAAGACTAGGAAGAGATAAAAAAGAGAAAGAAAATTATAGACCTATCTCCCTTATGAATATAGATTCAAAAATCTTAAATAAAATCTTAGCAAAATGATTACAAGTTATCACTAGGATAATACATTATGATCAAGTAGGATTTATCCCAGGAATGCAGGATTGGTTTGATATTAGGAAAACTGTTAGTATATTCAATTATATAAATAACATATCTATAAGAAATCATTTGATCATATTAATAGATGCTGAAAAAACTTTTGACAAAATATAACATCCATTCCTAATAAAACTACTGGAAAGTGTAGGAATAAATGGTTTGTTCTTTAGAATAATAAGCAGTATCTATCTGAAACAACAAGCATTCTATTCAATGAGGAGAGGCTAGAGGCATTCCCAATAAAATCAGGGGTGAAACAAGGATGCCCATTATCACTGCTAATATTCAATATCATATTAGAAATGTTAGGGGCAGCTAGGTGGTGCAGTGGAGGGGTGGTTAGGTGTCACATTGGATAGAGCACTGGCCCTGGAATCAGGAGTACCTGAGTTCAAATCCAGCCTCAGACACTTAATAATTACCTAGCTGCATGGCCTTGGGCAAGCCACTTAACCCCATTGCCTTGCAAAAAAAAAAAATGTTAGCCGCAGAAATAAGGGAAGAAGAAGAATTTGAAGGAATTAAATAAGGAAGGAGGAGACAAAACTCTCATTCTTTGCAGATGACATGATTGTATACCTAGAGAATAATTAGCAACTAGAAATAATTAGCAACTTTAGCAAAGTAGCAGGATATAAAATTAACCCTCATAAATCCTCAAAATTTATATATATATATATATATATATATATATATATATATATATATATATATATATATATATATATATATCACTAGCAAGATACCACAGAAAGAGCTAGAAAGAGAAATCCAACTCAAAGTAACTTCAGATGATATAAAATACCCAGAAGTCTACCTGCCAAAGCAAATTCAGAAAAACTTTGAAAACAATTACAAAACACTTCTCACACAAATTAAATCAGATTTAAATAACTGGACAAACATCAACTGTTCATGGATATGTTGAGCTATGACAATTCTATCAAAACTAAATTACATATTTAGCACCCTATCAATCAAAATTTAAAAAAAAAACTACTTTAATGAGTTAGAAAAAGTTGTAAGTAAATTGATATGGAGAAATAAAACGTCAAGAATTTCCAGGGATTCAATGTGCCTTACCAGATCTAAAAAATATATTATAAAGCATCAGTCCTCAAAACTGTCTGGTATTGGATAAGAAATAAAGGCTTGGAACATTGGATTAGACTAGATGCAATAAAAGGTAATGAATGAGTATAGTAATCTGCTTTTCGATAAACCCAAGGAGTCCAGCTATTGAGAGAGCTAAACTCTCTCTTTGTTAAAAAAAAAAAAAAAAAAAAAAAACTATTGGGAAAATTGGAAGTTAGTATGGAAGAAACTTAGATTAGACCAACACCTCACACCCTATACCAAGATAAGATTCAAATGGATACAAAATTTAGACATAAAAAATATTATAAGCAAACTGGAAGATCTAGAAATAGTTTACCTGTCAGATCTATGGAAAGGGAAACAGTTTATAACCAAGGAAGAGATAGAGAACATCATTAAAAAGAAACCAGATAATTTTTATTACTTTGCACAGACAAAACCAAGATCAAAAGAAATGTAGTGAACTGGGACATAATTTTTTCAGATAGTATTTCTGACAAAGGACTCATTTCTAAAATATACAGAGAACTGAGCCAAAGTTTCAAAACACATGTCATTCTCCAATTGAAAAATAGTCAAAGAATATGCAAAGTCACTTTTCAGCTGAAGAAATCAAAGCAATACATAGTCATATGAAAAATTACTCCAAATCATTACTTATTAGAGAAATGTAAATTAAAGATACCACCTCACACCTCTCAGACTGACCAATATGACCAGAAAGGCCAATGATCAATGTGGGAAGGGATGTGTGAAATCTGGGACCCTAATACATTGTTGGTGGAGCTGTGAACTCATCCAACCTTTCTGGTGAGCAATTTGGGATTATGCCCAAAGGCAACAAAAATGTGCATGTCCTTTGACCCAGCAATACCACTATTTGGTATATGCCCTGAAGAGATGATGAAAAAGGGTAAAAACGTCACTTATACAAAAATATAGCATCCCTATTTGTGTTAGAAAAAAATATGGAAATTAAGTGAATGTCCTTCAATTGGTTAATAGTTTAAAAAACTGTGGTGTATGTATGTTATGTAACAGTATTGTTCTATTAAAAACCAGGAGGGATGGGAATTCAGGGAAACCTGGAAGTATTTGCATGAACTGATGCTGAGTGAGATAAGCAGAACCAGAAAACATTGTACACCCTAACAGCAAGATGGGGGTGATAATCAGCCTTGATGGACTTGTTCATCCCTGCAGGGCAACAACCAGGGACAATTTTGGGCCATCTTCAATGGATAATACCATCTGTATACAGCAAAAGAATTATGAACTTTGAACAAAGAGCAAAGACTATTACCGTCAAATTAGAAAAAAAGTTATATTATTAAGTAATTTCACTATCTCATATTTTATTTTTTTTTCCTTAAGGATATGATTTCTCTGTCATCACATTCAACTGAGATCAATGTATAACATGGAACCAATGTAATAAAGACTAACAGAATGCCTTCTATGGGGGTGGGAGAAGGGAGCAAGAATGGGAGGATCCTTGTAAAACTCAAAATAAATGAAATCTTTCTTAAAAGGAAAAAGAGAGAGAGAAAAAAGAAAACTAGGTCTTGCCCAGATTAAGTAAGACAGAAAGGAGGAAAAGAGATCAAGAATGACAACTTCCCCCAAAAAAATTATGCTAGGAGGATAGGTCCCTCAGAGTTTCTCAGTGATTGATTTGTGAGAAAGAAAGAAAAAACCTAGAGTCTCATTTGCATAGACCCAAAAAATCTTCTGGGAGGGGAAGATTTTAAGGGTTTCTGACCAAAGCAGGAACAATTGTTATTTGCATTCACTTTGAACTATCTGGGCTTGAACAGTGACTAAATGGGTTTCTTCATATCTATTAGTGTAAACAACCATTATTAGTCAATCCAGGAGAGCCAGAGTGATTTGGAGCTTGTGCAACCCAAGAGATTTTATCAAGATTTTGGGTAGAGCACCTACAAATATGGTAAGAAAAGAAGAGGGAAAGAAAGAAGGAAGGAAAGAAGGAAGGAGGGAGGGAGGAAGGAAGGAAGGAAAGAAGAAAGGGAGGAAGGGTCACTGGACTTTGATGTCTCTGGAGGAGAAAGTGAACCTGGTGACTTTGCCTAGCTCACCTTCACTCAAATCCAGTTCATGGGCATGTCTTGGCATAATTTCCCTGTTGTGTGAATAAACCACAACAAAATGGTATTGATAAAGCAGCTCTATACTAGGATTGTTGTGAGAATCGAATGGAATAAAAAAATGTAAAGCACCTTGTAAAATTTAGGTATACAATAGTGAGGTGGAGATGAAGATGTTTTGTACAATGAATCTCGATGTTGTTCAGATATCTCTGAGAGTTTCTTAAGTCCCTTTCACAGGATCTTCAAGATCAAAACTATTTTCAAAATAATGCCAATGTATAATTCAGTAGATACTGATAATTATACAACCCACATAAAATTATTTGGTGTAATTCTTTGAAAAGTCTAAAAGAATCCTGAGACCAAAACATTTGAGTCTCTCACATAGTGAATGGAATACTAGACTTTGTGTTAGGAATATTAAATTTCAATCCTCCCTCTTATTCTTAATAGCTTCCTGACCCTGGGTAAGTCAAACAACTTCTCTCAGTTTCAATTTCCTCATTGTGTATTTATAGCTAAAATATATGACAGTTTATATAGCTAAAATGAGATGATATACATAAAACAATTTAATAACATTAAAATTCCTTATAAATTCTAGCTATTATTATTAACAATAATAATAATCACTTTCTTATGGAATTTGTCAGTTATGTGGTCTCAGTATTGTTCAAGGATATGCAGGAGAACTTAGATGTTTAAACTATTATTCTTTTGATTATTTAAAATATTATATAAAATATAAGCAACTAAATGTATAAATTTGACTATATGATTATATATGATATATAATAAAATATTATCAATAATATTTTATTTGTCAATATATATCAAACTGTTATAAAATGATTTTCCATGTATCAATAGAAATAATAATAATAATTATATTAGTATTTTCTGCATTCCTCTGTTTATTCTAGGTTGCTAAAACAAATTCAGTAAGGAAACATAATAAAATATTTTGGTTAGATTTAATTATTTTCTGTTCTCCAAATCTGTAGTTTTATATGTCTAGGGAATATCCAGTTAGGTAAATAAATTTTGGAACTTTAGTCTCAATGATCTGCCTACACAGTGAAAATTTAATTGACTTTCTCACTGTGCCACAAACAATATGGCCAAAACTGAGTCATGTTCTTAGTTTTCCCTGAATCTGATATCAGCTCTCCTCTATCCACTATCCTAATCTAGTCCAAATTAATCTAATGTAATTTTGTATGTCTTTGTGTGTGTGCCCATGTGCACACATGTGTGCACATGCATGTAAGAGAGAAGAGGGACTATATTCAAATCTATTAGTGGAAATACAGAGTGTCCAGATATTTCAAAGGAGATAGTTACAGTTTAGGGACTGGAATGGATTTTAATATGTAAATAAGACTGTGTTTTCATCTCATTATCACTCCAATCCCAAACTAGTAGATGTTAAGGAATTTCTCTACAGTCACACAATGTGATAATAAACCTTTAATTAATTCCAAGATTGTTTCCCCTGCCCGAAAGGCAGCTGACAGAAAAAGGAAGAATCTGGACATGTTCTCTGAGTCTGTGATTGAAATCAGGTCAGGTCTGTTAGTGGAGGAATAAGATTTTGTGAGTTTATCAGTTCCGGAGTCATAGAGAAAATTCCTTTCATCCATACTATAATGAGAGATTATAGAACAATAGAAAATATAGAAGCTTTATGAACATAGGCACAAGCTTAGTGTGAAAGAAGATGAGTTATTGAAGGAGAAAAGAAGATAACACTTTTGCTACTAAATAATGCTGCCCATGGTCTCAAGAAAGTGCTTTAAAGTAGTAGGGTTTAATTTTGAATGTAATTGGCAATTGTTTCTGTTTTGACCAGAAACCCTGAAGGTCTTCCCATCCCAGACTGCTTTTTTTTTCAAATCAAACAAAAATGGCCAATCTTTGCCTCACTTCTTACCTACCAACGTTAATCACTTTATGGGCATTGCCTCAGTCAAATTGAAAACTGGAAAAGCCCAAGTCTGTTATACCTAGTAGGTCTCCAAGGCATCCAGGGTCATGTCTAGTCCACTAATCAAAAGTGTAGTGGATAGAGCACAAGTCTTGAAGTAAGGAGGAGGGGAGTTCAAATCTAGCCTCAGATAGTTGGCACTTGCTAACTTGGGCAAGTCATTTAACTCTGATTGCCTTTCATCCAAGACCACATCCAGTCAATCTGATTAGTATTTAGCCACTGGACTCAGATGACTCTGGAGGAGAAAGTGAAGCTGGTGACTTAGCACAGCTCTCCCTCACTTAAATCCAATTCATGAGCTTGTCGTAGTATCACTTCCCTTTTGTGATGATCTTCTTTGAGAATTGAAGACAAACATTATCATCTAGTCACTGGACCCAGATGGCTTCTAAGGAGAAAGTGAAACTTACTGCTTTGCACAGCCCTCTTTCAAGTCATTTGTAGGCCATGACAAACAATAACAAATCTCAAAATCCTAGCAGCTATTTAATCCATGTTTCCTATGGACATACTATTTCAGTCTAAGTGCACATCAGAATTTAGGGGAAATATTTATACCAACCCTACCTAGTATACTAGCTTAATGAAGGCTATATAAAGATATTGACTGATTAATAGGTATGACAGAAGAGGAGCGGGGAGAGAGACAGTGTTAGGAATCTCAAGTGTTAGTTGTGGAACTTAGTGGAAGCAGATAACCCCATCAAAATTTCAAACCATGCTTTCAACTCAAGTGGTCCCAAGAAGATGTTTTATATACAATAATATAAATATTATTATCCTACATACAATAGCTATACATATATCAGTCATAAATTGGCATTTAAATTATATGGAGAGAGACAGAGTAAGTTACTAACCTCATATACCATTAGGGCATTTTTTTGCTAAAACTAACGACATATTCTTCTTATATTTTAAACTGCTTTACAAGTGTGTCAATAATGGTATTTTAAAACCTTCAAACACTATGGTACAATATGTCTAATGCAGTAGACACAAAGCTGTTTCTTTCATATAATGCACATTTAACTTATGAAATTGTGATGATGGGTAGCAACAGTGAAAGATTCATAAAAGCTTAAAAAGTACCAATCAAGAAAATACATATGGTTTTTGAATTAGTTTCTTTTTCCTTAGAAAACTGAATTGAAATTGTCCACTTTGCTAAATAAACAGATGTGGCAATATTCACTTTGTTGGAAGTATTAACTTTAGGAACAGCTTCAAAACTAGCTAATAATTCACTTCTAGGTACAGCTGAAAATATCAGGTCAGTGGTTTTGCCTATCAAAAGGTTGGAGGAGGAAAGTCCTATAAAATCATTCCTGAATTCAGTCTGATTTACCAATGTTCACACAAGTAATAGTTGAATTCCTAAAATCTGATTAATTTATACAAGGTGAATATTTATGTATTTATTAAATATTTTACTGCAATTAGTATTTTGGGAGGCAATTTTAGATATTTAATCAAGAAAACATCTCCCACACAGTTAAATAATAAAAAAGGATAAATTAAGTATGGCACATTCTTTATGCTTACTTTTATGAAGACATTTTCTGATGTGTCCCATAAAATGGACAAAAGTAGTGTAAGAAAAACAAATTTCTATATTTGAAGGGCAACTTTGGTAAATAAATGATTGAATTTTAATTTTATCTCACCTATTCCTTCCATAGGTTGAAAAATTCATATATTTAGAAAGATCATCTTGTCACCTACATAAATATACACATATATTTAGATTTGTATGGAAATAAGAAAAAAGGATTTTAAGTAATTTTCAAAATATTTCTTATATATTGGTGTTGTAAAATGCCGGAGAATGGAAAGAGATTTTCAGGTGTGTGTTTCCCCTATTGATCAAAATAACTCCATTCATTGGGAACACACACACACACACACACACACACACACACACACACACACACACAGACATATGCATGTCATTGTCATTCATTCTTGAATCAGATCAAGATAAAAAAAACTATATTAGAGTTGTCAAATTCATTATGAGCTGGAATATTCTACTACAGATTGAGTACATAGACCATGTGAACATTTGAAGTGGACTTTCAAATTTTGTGCATCTCATGCTTCTTTTGAGCTTCTTCAATCTGTTTTGTTCATAGAACATGGCTCATGTACTAGTGTCATTCATTCTTGTCAAGAAATAAGTTTTGAAAATATTCTTGTATCACTTTTTTTCTGACCACCAGGTGGGTACATGCCTTACTTGAGCTCTCCTTAAAATAGTTTCTTTCGTAGGTGTATATTTGGCATTTGAAAAAAAAAGTCGCCAGTTCATTGGAGTTGTACTCTCTGCAGTAGATTTTGAATGCTTGACAGTTACGTTTAAGAAAAGACCTCAGTGTCTGGAATCTTACCCTGCCAGATAATCTTCAGAATCTTCCAAAGACAATTCAAATGAAAATGCTTCAATTTCCATATATGTACTGTCCAAGTCTCACAGATATACAATATTGAGACCAGTATAATGACTTTGTAGACCTTCAATTTGGTAGTTAGTCTAATACTTCTGTTTTTTTCATACTTTCCTATGGAGCCTCCCAAACACTGAGATACTTATGTAATGTGTGAGCTAACCTCATTATCAATATGTACATCTCTGGAATGAAAACTGTCAAGATAAGTAAATATCTGGGGCACCTAGGTGACACAGTGGATAGAGCACCAGCCCTGGAGACAGGAGTACCTGAGTTCAAATCCGACCTCAGACACTTAATAATTACCCAGCTGTGTGGCCTTGGGCAAGCCACTTAAACCCCATTTGCCTTACAAAATAAAATAAGTGAATATCCAACGTATTAAAACCTTTCCCATTTGCAGTAGCTGATGATTCCACATAAGTGTGATGTGGTGCTGCATGGGAGCAAGTAAACAGCTTTGTTTCATTTCATTGGAAAATGGGAAAAGAATGGAAAAGAATGAAAGCATCATTCATTATCCAGAACCTAGGCACATATGCAATTAGGCTAAATATAATACTGATAAACTTCTCTGAGCAACCAAATTTTGACATGGTTTTCCATAAACCCTCATGACTGGCAGTATCAAAAGCCTTAATCAAATCTAAAATCATTGTTTAAAGGCAAGCAGCTCCAAGAAGCAGTAGCATGCACAGTGGCCACATCCTGGTAAACCATTTTGGCAAATGGGTTAAATCAATTTGTAGGTAACCAAGCGATCACAAACCTGTCTGTAATTTAGAGGAGATGGAGTGGAAGGAATGTGTCTCCCCCAAGCATGTGAAGACTTCCTCTGGTGCAATGAATGGATGAGAACAATTTGTTCCCATAGGCATGAAGTCAACTGAAGCACTTAGATCTTGGTTGGACACTGAAAACTCCTAAGAACTCCACTGCATCTTGAGCCAGACATCTTGCCACTGGATTGTAGTGACTTTTGATGAGAGAGTGAGATTGTCAACTATGTGAAATTCTGCGTCTCTTGAATCCAACTTACAGACAAGCCAAAAGACATCACCCATTCCTATCTCAAAGTCCTGTGGCAACAAGCAAATGATGAAGTAGATACAGTGTGAGCTAGAATCACAGCTCTACACATAGAAAGCCCAGGACATAGAGTTGTCTTCTCCCTGGAAGCAGCAGTGGGATTCAGCAGACCCCTGGTATGCACCCCTTTATAGACTACACTATTCACTTCCTGAGGTGAGAAAGGGACAAGAAAAGGTGTCCTAAAATTGCCTACACAACCCTGGCTTTTTTACCACAGTTGGTGGAGATCCCATCTCCCAGTAGAAACAGACATCCATGTGTGTGCACGCACACACACACACACACACACACACACACACACACACACACACATGCTCGCGCGCACACAAATTGCACAAAAACTTCTGCAATGATGATCCCATTTACCATGATCATTATCTGGAATATGCACACACTTGTAGACAAGACAAAATCTAGTAAACAGGAAAGAGAGAGACAGCTCTTGTTTAAAGAGAACTCAGCAAGTATCATAGATGAGGGTTTATATTTTAAAAAGTCAAAATTTGGTGGTCCTAAGTAATTCATTCGTTTTGTTTGTCAATTTCATGATGACTGCTTCCCAGTTTCTATAAAATGGACAATGCTCTTGCGCTCTCTCAGGAACCAATGAAGTGAAACAGTTATTCTTTTTATCCTTTATAGAGAAGGATAATTGAAGCATCTTTGAATTCCTGATAGAAAACCTGTTTTTGCCATATATATATATATATATATACATATATATATATGTATATATATATATATATCGATTAAATAAAAGGCACAAAGATAAATTGTGTTGGTTCTTACATATTCACAAAGTACATACTGAGAGAAAGGAAAAGAGGGTTTATGGTGATGGAAAGTAAAGGAAATAAGTAAAAGGAACCATTTATAATACAATAAGTTATATGGGAAAGCTGTGATTAATATTCTTGTGTCAGGGCCTGATAGGAAAAAGCTTCGAATTTTGAGGAATCTGGGAAGACTCCTTGAACAAGGTAATATTTGGATTGGACCTTAGAGTATGTGTAAAATTTGGCTGGTAGTGATATTGGGAGAAAGGGAGACCAGTGTTAATGGAAGTGGATGAAAAAAAAGATGAATGAAGACATTTTTAGAAAATTAGTTGGAGAGTCTTGTTAGGCTTGAATTTAGGGTAGATGTAGAGCTGTAATTAAAAGACTAGCACCCTTTCTTAAATAATTAAAATTGATTTTATAGATAGATTAAATTTAATCAACAAATGAAAGGAGGACTACTTTGAGAAAGTACATAAATTAAAAAGAAAGGAAATTTGCATGTTAGAAGAACAAGATGCTTGTAGAAAGAGGGATGACTTGGAACCAGGAGAAAACTAAATTACTTCTTTTTTCCCCTATCTATATAGTATTTTATTCTCTGCCTATCCCCCAATTAGTTGCAGCATTCATTTTTACAAGATTTCTGAGATTCAGTTTTTTTATCCCTCACTCCCTCCTCTTATCTTCTGAAAATGGTCGGCAGTTTGATATGATTTATACATAAGTTATCATGTTAAACATATTTCCATATTAGTCTTAGTTGTGGAAGAAGAAACATATCAAAAGGAAAAATAACCAGGAGAAAGGATAAAGTGATGGAAAAAATTGTGCTTTGATCTGCATTGAAATTTTGTTTTTTTAATTTAAATATGGATAGCATTTTCCTTTGTGTGTTCTTTGAACTTCTCTAGGACCATTAGATTGCACAGAGGTTAGAGCACTGGCCTTGGAATCAGGAGGATGGAATTCAAATCCAGTCTCTGATCCTCACTAACTGTATGACCTTGGGCAAGTTACTTAATCATGATTTCCCCATATATAAGACCACCTCTGGCCATCCAGATTCATATCTGGCCATGGAACCCAGATGGCTCAGGAGAGAAAATGAGACTGGTGACATAGTACAGCACCCCCTCATTCAAATCCAGTTCATGTACTTGTCATGGCATCACCTCCATGATGTCATGGTCTTCTTCAAGAATGAAGGACAAACGTTATTATGGTTCTGAGAAGAGCTGGGACATTCATAGTTGATGACCACAAAGTGATGTTCTTACTGTGTACATTATTTTCCTTGTTCTCATTTCACATTGCATCAGTATATACAAGTCTTTCCAAGTATTTTTTCTGAATTCTGCCTGCTCATCCTTTCAAATTGCACATTAGTATATATTCCTTTCCATCTATATGTCACAACTTATTCAACTACTGCCCAATTGATGGACATCCCTTTAAATTCTTTTTTTAGGTTTTTTTTTTTGGCAAGGTAAATGGGGTTAAGTGCCTTGCCCAAGGCCACACAGCTAGATAATTATTAAGTGTTTGAGGCTGGACTTGAACTCAGGTACTCCTGACCCCAGAGCCTATGCTCTATCCACCTAGCTGCCCCCATTCCTATAATTTCAATTATTTTACAACCACAAAATGACTGGTACAAATGATTTTTGTAAATGTAAATCAGTTTCCCTTTTTCAATATCTAATAGTAGTATTGCTTGATCAAGGGGATGTACAGTTTGGTTTGCCCTTTGGGCATAATTCCAAATTGTTCTCCAGAATCAGTGCATTAGTGTCCCAATTTTCCTGTATCTTCTTCAAAATCTATTATTTTCTTTTCTCTGTCGTAATAGTCAATCTGATAGTAAATAATGTGCTATCTCAGAGTTGTTGGAATTTTCATTTCTCTAATCAAAAGTGATATAGTACTAGTTCATATATCTATAAGTAGTTATCATTTCTTTACCTGAGTACTACCTATTCCTATCTTTTAGTTCTTTATTAATTGGAGAATGGTATGTATCATAAATATTAATCAATATTCTATTTATTTGAGAAATAGGGCTTTATCTGAGACACAATGACTATAAAAATTGTTTCCCAGTTCTCTACTTTCTTTCTATTTTGCATTGGTTTTGTTTATATATTTGTTTATCTATTCTACATTTGGTAATGCCCTCTATCTCATATTTGCTCATGAATTCTTCCCCTGCTCACAGATGTAAGAGATAAACTATGACTTGCTTTTCTCATTTACCTAATTTGCCTAAAGTATATACTCATTTCAAACTTATCTTGATTTAGCATGTGAATTGTTCTTCTATGACTAGCTTCTGCCATACTATTGTTTTGGGTTGATGATTGCTGTTTTATAATATACTTTGAGCTCCCTTATTTTTTTCCCAATAAATGCCTGGAAATTCTTGACTTTTTGTTATTTCAGATGAATTTTCTTGTTATTTTTTCTATCTCTATCAAATAATTTTTGTCAATTTGATTTGTGTGGCATTGAATAAATTAGTTTAGAGAGAATTGTTATCTTTATTATACTGTTTTGGCCTACCCATAAACAATAGATATTTTAAAAATTGTTTATATCTGACATTATTTATGTGAAAAATGTCTTATAATTGTGTTCAGAAGAGTTCCTGTCTTTGTCCTAGCAGATACACTCTCAATATTTTAAATGTTTTTGTTTATTTAAATGGAATTTTTCTTTCTATCTCTTGATGTTGCACGTTTTTGGTCATAGAAAGAAATGATGATGATTTATGTGGATTTATCTTATATCTACAACTTTGCTAAACTTATTAGCTCACATAAAATTTTTAATTACCTTTCTAGGGTTCCTTAAGTATACCATCACACTATCTATAAGACTGATAGTTTTGTTTTCTCATTGCCTGTTCTAATTCCATCAATTACTTTTTTTCTTATTTCTATGGTTATAATTTCCAGAAATAGATTAAATCTCTTAGCTTAATGGGAATGCTTCTGGTTTGGTTTATCTTTTATATATATATATATGTATATATATATATACATATATATATATAATATTATATATATATATATAATCCCTATTATTACTAAAGTTTGTTGATGACTTTAGATAAAAAACTGCTTTTCATGTTAAAGAAAACCCCATTTATTCCTATGCTATTTAATGTTTTTAAATAGGAATGAGTATTGTATTTTGCCAAAAGTTTTTTCTGCGGCTGTTGAGATAATTATGTAATTCCTATTGGTTTTGTTATCAATATGGTCAAATATGTTTCTAGCTTTTCTAATATTCCTGGATTTATGATATTTAAAAAAATCTAGTCGTAGCATATGATCCTTATGATATATTCGTATTATTAATTTAGAAGTATTTTGATCAAATTGTTTTGCTTCAGTAGGGCCAGTGAGGGTGCTATAGGCTTTCTCTGGAATGTCTGTGACCTTGATTTGTGACCCACTCCTTAGGCCTGGGGGAGGCAGCATGGTCTGATTTATCTTTTAACAGAATGGGCTGAACCCTTGGGCTATATAATTAATCTCATTATTCACTCAGTACTGAGAGAGATCTGCTGCCCACATCTGGTCATGGAGGGGTGGGGGTAGGAAAGATGTTACTGTATTTGTTCTGGGAAGAGTCCCTTTCTCTCACAGGGATGGAGGGAGAGGGCTCAGCTGGAAACTTGGACTCTGATGAAAATACAGGCTCCATGACCCAAATCTTCCAGGCCAGAAGAGCTGACTGGATGATGTCCAGCCTTTGTGCTTGAGTTTTCCCACCCCCTTCCCTGGAAGCCTCCTTCCAACCTCAATGGAGCTCTCTTGCCCACTTAGAAATTCAAAAGATTCCCCAGTTATTCTGAGATTCATCCTGGATGTCACTCCACCTCCCCTGGGCTGGCTCTCTGCTCTCTGGCCCCCAGCTCACCCATGTTCCTCTGAGACAGACCTTATCAGTAGATGTTCTCTTTTCCTTTGCTCTTCCTGGATTTTGTGGATTTCAGTTCTGTTAAGTGGCATGATTCATATTAATTCTGAGGAAAAGCCAGGAGACCTTAACATGGTTCCTGGCTTCGCTCCACCATCTTACTAATGCATTGTTGATGAGAGTTGTGAACTAATCTAACTATTGTGGTGAGCACTTTGGAACTATGCCCAAAGGACATGAAAATGCGCATACTGTTTCATCCATTCATTAATATAGAACACTGCTAGGGCTCTATCTTCAAGAGAACATAGAAGAAAGAACACACATGTGAAAAAATATTTATAGTAGCTCTTTTTGTAGTGGCAAAGAATTAAAAATTGAGGGGGTGACCATCAATTGGGGACTGATTGAAAAAATTATGGGATTTGAATATTATGGAATCATATCATTTATGTAATAAATCATGAATGACCTGACTTCAGAAAACCTGAATGACTTATATGAACTGATACTGAAGGTAGTGAGTAGAACCTGGAGAACATTATACTAACAGCAACTTTGTGAAGCGATCAGCTATGATGATTGCAGCTCCTCTCAGAAGTTCAGAGTTCAAGCACAGTCACAAAAGACATATTAAGAAAAATATCAAAAAAATTAAAAAAAGAAAAAAGAAAAATATCATTCACATCTAGAGGAAAAAAACTATCAATACTAAATGCAGTGCTATTCATACTATTTTCTCTTTAAAAAATCTTTTTTTTACTTTTTCTTTCTTTCTCATTTTCCTCCCTAAGTTTTAATTCTTCTTTTACTACATGACTATTACGGAAATTTGTTAAACATGAATGTGCATATACAACCTGTATGAGATTTTTTTCTGCCCTGGGGAGAGGTGAAGGATACCAAGGTGGTAGAAAAATGTGAAACTCAAAAGTATGCAAAACGATGAATGCTGAAAAGTGTCTTTGAATGTAATAGGAAATTTTTTTTTAAAAAGTATTAAGGGAAGTAGTCACTTGGGAAAGGATTTGTGTCAAATATATCTGAAAAATGTTTGACACTGACAATATAAGGGCAACTAACAGAAATCTATGACCCCAAATTATTCCCTAATAGATGAGTATTACAAAATATGAATAAACATTTTTCAAATAAAAATTTGAAACAAGCAATATCTATATGAATAACTAACTAACATTGAACAATTGTAAATAAAAATCTTCAATGTTTCACCTCACACATGGTAAATTATTAGAAATGTCAATAGTTTAAGATAGTCAATTTTAGCATGTAGAGAGATGGATGCAATTATGTATTATTGGATCAGCTGTGAATTATATCAACTATTCAGGAACCTAATTTGCAATTATGCTAAGAATATAATTAAATTGTTACTACCCTTTAACTCAGAGATGCTAAAGACAACAAATAACAAAAAGAAATATGCTATTGCTTATTGATATTTATAACAGTAATTTTTGAAGCAAGTAAGATTTGGAAATAATTGGAAAATGGCTAAACAAACAGTGGTACCTGAATGCAGTGGAATATTATCATGCTGAAGAAAAGAGTAAGTATGGAGAAGCATGGAAAGACTCATATTAACTAATATAAAGAGGAGAATGGGAAAAAAATAGTATACTTAATCACCAATAATTTCAATAGAAAAATCAACAAAATCACTTAAATCAATTGCAATGTTATAAAGATGATTTGATTCACAAAGAATAGCTGGAAGTGCGGAACTTCTTTCCAACTAGGACTTCTTAATCTAACTTAAGACCTTCCCTGAATGTTAAGAAGCAACTTGTTTCCAACCTCTCATTTTTTTTCCTTATCAGGAGCTGCCCAATTTCCTCTCTGGGTTTCTAAAGTGTTAGAGAAGATAAGAAAAAACATATGATCTGGTCCTCTTCCAAATGGATCCTGCTGGGTCATTACTAGTTCTGGGCTTCATGGCATACAGAAGTGATATACTCTTCAGACTGGGATCCAGTGGTTTTCTGGGCTAACTTCTCTACCACATAACAAAAGACTACTTCTGTCCTCCAACATGTTAAGGACCTGCCTCAGGGCCACAATCTGAATCTTCTCCAGAAAAAAAAGACAAAACACCTTTCACCCTTTCACCAAATCCTTTTCCTCTCATTTTTGTGAATGGATCTTGTTATTTCACCCAGAAGAAAGGACAATGTTCATTCATGGACTTGATTGCAATGCCAATCAATTTAGAAACTTTTATTTGATCTGATGAGATTTAATCTGATCTTGGCTGCTTTACCCTTCCATACAAAGCTTGTGCCTCACTGCTCCCTGGGACTTCCATGCATCTGAATTTATTGCCTTTTTCTCTATTGTGGCTCAAAACTCAAAAAATATGTAAAGGATATATCAACCTTAGAGTCCACAAACAACAGGGTTTACTAATAAGTAACTCAGCGCCTAGTGTATCTATACTTCTTTTGCCAAGTTCCGATACCTCTACTTGAACCTATATGTTGTCTTTCTCAGATTCCTAGGATCTCCCAGGTCACGTCAATATATTCTGGGATATTGAAACATCCTCTGTTACATGGTTCTCTCATAAACCTCTTTCTCACCAATGATATGCTGTCTGGACTCTGCTCAATGATTAGCAAAATCTAAACTTTCTTTAATAATTGTCTCCCATGGATTCTGTACCCTTTCTCACTGAGATCAACACTTTTCTTCATTGTCAAACTACCTTTCCTTTTGCATATTAAACTTTTATCCTAGCATCCATTATATCACTCAAGAATTTCCCAGCATTTCCTCCATAACCTTTGGAATTTACACTTCATAAATAACATGCGCTTTTTAAACCAGAATTTTTTTTTTTTCTTTACACTCTTTTTTTAATTGGTTACACAGCAAAGCAAGTATTAAGTGTCAGAAGCTGCATTTAAAATCAGGTCCACTTTACTCCAGGTCTGGTGCTCCATCTACAGCACCACCCAGCACCCCCTCTTTACACATTTTCTATCTTTGGGATATGAATGCAGTGGAATATTATCATGGCTAAATGTTGCTCTCTTCTGATAAAACTTCCACCTTTGTCACCATTTCCAATATTATTCTCACTTTTTCCTCTTCTTACTTGTTTCCTGACTTGCTAATCATGGTGGTTGTCCCAATATTTCTTGTTCCCCACTGATAGAATCTACCTCTACAACCTTTAGTAAACAACCTTTCCTCCTTTGACATAAGCATTATCTATGCAGTTTTTTAACTAATCCAAATCCTGGTATCTGTAATCTATCAACCCTTAGGTCATCTTCCTTATTTCTAAAAAAAGTTCAGTGTCTGACTCAGAGTTATTCTCTCTACTCCCCATGTTTTACCTTCATTCTAGGATATCCATTATACACATTGATGCCCCTTGAAGTAATTCACTGTTTCCTAAACTTTTCAAATTCTCCAACTTGGTTAAACATAGATAGGGTCTTGCCTTGTCTCATAATATGACAATGTTGGTCTTGCCATCACCTACAAATTAATCCCCACTTTGAAATGTCTTTATATTATCACAATCATAACTATTCATAATATTCTTGTTTTGCAATCTCCAACCTTATTCTTCAAGCAATCTGAAACTTTGATCTTTGCCATCACCTACTTTCTTGATCCTCAACTTTGAAATTCCTTTATATCATTATGATCAACATATATTATTCCATTGTCTTT
This sequence comes from Macrotis lagotis, assembly GCF_037893015.1. Taxonomy (NCBI): domain Eukaryota; kingdom Metazoa; phylum Chordata; class Mammalia; order Peramelemorphia; family Peramelidae; genus Macrotis; species Macrotis lagotis. The sequence continues at coordinate 68,179 of NW_027422357.1, forward strand.
TATGCTTTATGATTCCTAACCCTCTCCTTACATCTTCTTTCTCTTCACTCTTCAGTTCTTTTTATTGATTCTGTACCTTCTACTCTCCTCACCCTTCTCTATTTCAAGACCTTATAAACCAATTTAACTCTATGCTCTCCACATCTTTCATATCCCTCTCAGTCTCTTAAACTCTTTCACTTTGTCACATCCTAATTACTCCCACCATCAGGTGCTTTTCCATTCTTTCAGGTGCTGCTGAAGATAGCTAGAAAAAACTTTAAAACAATGACAATTAAAAACATTCTATTCTGATCAGAGCCAAGATGGTGTCTTAGGCACTCTCTCATAAAACTTAAAAAATAAGGACTCTAACTAAATTTTCAAGAGACAGAACCCACAGAGGGACCCAGTGAGGCAGTTCTTCTACTCAAGGTAACCTGGAAAAGAGCAGAAAGGCTCTGCTCCCCGGGGTTGGAGGGGTGGCCCGCCAGCGGGGTGGCCCACCAGAGTGAAAGAACTTCAGCCTCCTGCAGGTAGCACCAGGGTGATGGGAGACATGGCTCACAACAGCGGAGGAGTTTCCTGACCTATGCTCCGGGGAGCACTGGCACAAATTGGGGGAACAGCAGGGGGACCTCTGCCAGAGGGAGCACGTGAAGTCCAGCCCCCATGGCACACAGTGAGCAGCATGGCCAAGGCATTCCAGATCCAGGAAACAGAAGCAGGCTGAGCCAGTAAACAGGAGCCCCCAGAGCATGAGCCCATTGAACCTAGGGAGGGGAGTGAAGAGAGACTGCCGAGCTCTGTCCTCTGCCCCTGGAATAGGACGATGGGGTTCTGACCACATTCATATTCTAATCATAATCTAAGCCCCCCCATAGAACAGCAGGGCCCCCCACCTCAGCCCCGTGGCAGGGGGGGGGGTCCTTATGCTCATTCACAGACCAGGAGAGAAGACAGACATTCACACACTGAGATCCTTGTGGGAGTGGCCCAAAAGCTCAAGAAGCACCCTCAAAACAGGTTTAGGCTGGGAAAATGAGCAAGCAGAGAAAAAAACAGGAACACCATGGAGAAATATTTTGCCTGTGATCTCAGGAAAGATCAAAACACTCAGTCTGAAGATGAGGAAGCACAAGCTCCTGCATCTAAAGACTCCAAGGAAAAAAAGCAGAAATTGGGCTCAGGCTATGACAGAGCTCAAAAAAGACTTTGAAAATCAAATGAGGGAGTTAGAGGAAAAACTGGAAAAGAAATAAGAGAGATGCAGGAAAAACATGTAAATGAAGTCAGCAACTTAGTCAAGGAAATCCAAAAATTGCTGAAGAAAATAGCATGCTAAGAACCAGCTTAGGTCAAATGGATAAAACAATTCAAAAAGTTATTGAGGAGATGCATACTTTAAAAAGCAGAATTGGCCAGATGGAAAAAGAGATAAGAAAGCAACTGATATGGAAAACAGATTTAGGAAAGATAATTTAAAATTATTTGAATACCTGAAATTCATGATCAGGAAAAGAACCTTCACATCATTTTCAAAGAATGACTACTACAGGAAAATTGCCCTGATATCCTAGAAGCAGAGGGCAAAATAGAAATGGAGAGAATCTGCCGATCTCCCCGAGAAAGAGATCCCAAAAACCCAACCCCCAGGAATATTATATCCAAGTTCCAGAGCTCCCAAGTCAAAGAGAAAATATTACAAGCAGCCAGAAGGACACAGTTCAAATACCATGGAGCTGCAGTCAGGATCTCACAGGACTTAGCACAAACTATTTTAAAAGCTCATCGGGCTTGGAATATAATATGCTAGGAAGGCAAAAGAGCTTAGAATGCAACCGAGCATCAACTACCCAGCAAAACTGAATGTCCTCTTTCAGGGAAAAAGATGGACTTTCAATGAACCAAGGGAATTTCAAATGTTCCTGTTGGAATGGCCAGAGCTGAACAGAAGGTTCGATCTTCAAATACAGGACTCAGGTGAAGCATAGAGACTGGAGGAGAAGGGGAAAATATGAGGGACTTAATGATGATGAACTGCATGTATTCCTGTATAGAAAAATGACACTGATAATAGTCATATGAACCTTCTCAATTAACAGAGCAGGTAGAAGGAGATTTTATAGATGAAGCACAGGAGAAAGTTGAATTTGAAGATAAAATATGATGTAAAAATGGAGTCAGTAGAAAAAAGGGAAATGTAATGGGAGAAAGAAAAAGGAGAGGGGGAATAGGCCAAGATATTTCATATAATAAGATTTTTCTTTATTACAATGAGCTATTGCAATGATATGGAAGTAGGGGAAGGCAAGGGGGAATGAGGGAATCTTCACTCTCATCAGAGGTGGCTAGGAGAGGAAACAGCATATATACTCAATGGGGTATAGGCATCTGGAGTAAGAAGTGGGGGCCAGGGGGAAGGGGTGGGGATGTGAATGGAGGAGAGGATGGACCATGCGGGGGAGAGTGGTCATATATAATACATTTTCTTTTTACTTCTTGCAAGGGGCTGGGATTAGATGGACTATCCAGGACCATAGGGCCAGGTGGATATTGGCCCTAAGGGGTGGTATGGGGCTCGGGGCCTCTTGGCACCAGGGCCAGGGATCTGCTGCTGTGCCGCTCAGCTACCCTACAGCAGAATCAGAGGGAAAGGAGTGAGAAAATATAGTACATGGTAGTGGAGAAATACAAAAGGAGGGAGTTGCTATCAGCAATGGCAATAGTGTAAAAATATAGAAGTAACTTTTGTGACGGACTTATCATAAAGAATGTGATCCACCTGAGACAGAGTAGGTGGTGTTGGAAAACCGACTGAAGCACATTTATTATTATTATTATTATTATTTTTGGGGGGGGTGCAGGGCAAATGGGGCAGGGTGGCCTGCCTCGGCCCGCATAGCAGGGTGATCGTTGGGTATCTGAGGCCGAATTTGGACCTGGGTGCTCCTGACTCAAGGGGCAGTGCTTTGTCTGCCACCCAGCGACCCCTACTATTATTACTCTTTTATTATATTTTTGGTCCTTTTTTTCTTTTTTTGTTTTTTGCAGGGCAGTGGGTTTGGGGTGGCTTGCATGTCACACAGCTGGGTGATTGTTGGGGGTACGTGGCCAGATATGGGCTAGGGTACTCCTGGCTTCAGGGCTGGTGCTCTGTCCACTGTGCCATCTGGCCATAACTACAATTATTACTCTTATGTTTTTTAATTTTAATTTTAATTTTTTCTCTCCCCTTTATTTATCACTGAAGCAATTCTATATTTTTGGGAGGAGGGGCTATTTTGTTTACTCTTAAGCAAGAATATTTTATTAATGTATAAAAAAACATTATTTGTACAAAATGAGAATAAATAAATATTAAATTAAAAATTAAAATTAAAAATAAAAATAAAATAAAAAAACATTCTATTCTAAAAACTTGTCTATTAAAATCATCCATATAATTTCAATTGGGTCCCTCCCTACAGCAGGTCAATTATTCTATTCTTTCCTAACTAATTCTCTAAGTCATTCCTCTATCCACAGAGTGGTGGTTCCGAATCTAGTTGCTCAGCAAATCTTGAAATAATGCAAATCTCTTAATCCATCCCATCAAGTGAGGCCCTTGCTTCATGCTTCATCTAATGTGATTTCAAAAAAAAAAAAAGGGTTTCCTCTTCCTCCCTTCTTCATTTCTCTTATTTCAAATATATTTCATCCATTAACTTCTCCTTCACTCCAGTATCAAATGAAAAGGTAACCCTTCCTCTTACCAAGTTTAACCTCTATAAATGACTTTATTTAATACCCTCACAATTTATGCATCAACTTGTCTTCACTATATATAAAATTTTCTCCCTACATCTTCATTCTCCCATTCTTTACTGGTCATTTTCTTTCTCCATATAAACTTGTCTATCTCTTCTTCCCAGCAGGGCCAAACATCTAAATTCAGGGCCTCCACCTCCTTTCTTTTCACTCTCTTTCAAATTTTCCTCAGTCTTACTCTTGTCTTCAAATGATATTCTCCTCTCCAAAGTAACAAATAATTTCTTAACTGAAAAATGCAATGATATTCTCAAACCTTATGCATCCTGACCTTTCTGTAGTATTTAGCATTGTTGGTCACAATCTCCTGGATACTCTGTTCTCTAGATTACACTGCTCTATCTTAATTATGCTAATTTTCCAATTAAGTCCTTCCTAATATTTCTTACTGGTTCTACATCTGTTTTATGCCAATTATTTGAGGTACCTGGGTTCTTTTTTTTCCTTCTCTTATTACTGTTTCAATTGGTACTATAATCAATATCATGTACGTAATTATAAGATTAGATATATGATTCCCAAATCTTTGCATCTAGTCCTGTCACCTTCAATAAACTCTTTTCAGGTATCTTCGATAGTTTATTGGGTATATTAAAATTTGTCTCAAACACAACATATCAAAAACTTAGTACATTAACTTCCACATAAAACATATATCCCTTGAGAAAATACCTAATTTTTATAAACTAATTAACTGATTTTCTGGGCATCAAGGCTACAGACCTTGAAATTATCTCTGACTCCTCATGTCTCACTTACTCACTTCATACAACCAATTGTCTAGGGTCGTCCTTTCCACCTTCACAAACTGCCTTATATTCTTGCCTTTTTCTCTAACAATTACTCCATAATTCTCATTATTGTTTACCTTACTTGCTTTTAGTTTATTCATTTACCTTTACTTCTAATTGCTCTCTTTGCATCAAGTCCTTCCCTGTTCAATAAACTTTCCACTCAAATGCCAAGGTGATTTTTCTGAAATAAATGTCTGAACATGTTACACCTTTATTCAGTTGAGGTCTGGCAGCTCCCTGTTACCTATTATACCAAGTGTCAATAACTCTGTCATTTAAAGTTCTTAATTACCTAGTTTTCTTCCTTTTTTTCTAATGTTTTTATTTTTCACTCTCCTACACACACATTAAGATCTAACTAAATTGTCCCTGCAATCCCTAAGGGAAAAAAACACTCTTATGTCTTGTCTTTATGCTGTTATATCAGTTCTCTGCCATGCATGAAAATTTCTGGACCCTCTATTATGCCTCTTAGGTTTTAGAGTTGTCTTTAGGATTCAGTTCAAGTCTCTTCCTCAGGACATCTCTACTAGTTCCTATATTAGTTGATGATTCCCTTTTAAAATTATCTTCCATCTATTTTCTATCCAGTATCTACATACCTAATTATCCATCTCTTCAATTAAAATGCATTTTCCTTGGGAATAGAGCTTTAAATTTTTTATTCTATGCATCCTCACTTAATAAATATCCATTGCCTGCTCCATTGACACTGTATGTTATGTCAGACTTTGGGAATATTTTAGTTTTGTTGAACTATGTGTTGTTTTCCCTTGAAAAATTATTTTTCTATAAGGCATAGCTCTAAAATGGGCTTAGAAAATTGACATATTGGAAAATGTACATAAAATTTTTAAATATATTAAATAGAATACTTAAGTAAAAATAAGCTGATTTCAAAGGTTTATTTATGCTTTTGTGATTATTATTATGGTTTTTGTTGGCATTTTGCTTTGAGACCTTAAGCAAGTCATTGATTCTCTCTTGGACTAGTTTATTTTTCCCTGAAAAAAAAGTAATATAAGATCTCTCATACGTGTGAAAATCATATAAAATGTGAAAATATTTTGCTAAATTAAATGACTGTAAGGTATTATTTTCTGGAAATATAACTGAAGTACTTTATCATTCTCAAAAATGTGTCTTTTGTAGGAGATTTTAGTAATCCAATCAATCTGATTTGTTTATCTATGGATTATTATTTACAAAAGGATTGTTTATAATGGCTTTTTAGGAACATGCTGATTCCTACCTAACTTTTACTATCTTTCTCAATAGCACTACTATATTCTCAGGGAATGAAAATAATTTAAAATAAAAATTAATGCAAGTAAATATAAAAGGGAAAATAACTGTGTTCAGTATAATATCATATAAGATATTCCAAAAACATATCTTGGAGGACTTAAACTATGTTTTCACATAGACTATTTAATTAGAACTATAATATAGATTTAAAATTCCCAATTTGTGAGATATAAGTGATCAACTCTACAAGTTGTTTATTCATGTATGTATTGTAACTAGGCAATAAAAAATGGACAATACTTTAGTATGAGAATTGAAATGGGTGGAGAACAAGTTGCTTTGGGAATATTTAGCTATGCTTACAACTACAAAAGGCAATGTCTTCTCTTGGGACTGATATATTATTGAAACATAATAAAGCACAATAAACGCAAGAGAATTTAAATAGCCAATATTTTGAAAGCAATATTAAGCTGCATATTGGTTCGAATACGATCATATTTCCTAACTCCCTTACATTGTAAAATTGTACCTTTTACAAGAAATCTTTCTAAATATATATATGTGTGTGTGTGTGTGTGTGTGTGTGTGTATACATATATATATATATATATATATATATATATATATATATATATATATATATTAAAGATATAGTATTATCTTTTTCCAGTTATAAACAAATTGTGTAGAATTTTAGGTTCTTTCTTTTTGGGTTCTTATCTCATTTGTGATGCAGATCTAGTAGTACTAGTATTGTTAGGTCAAAGGGTACGCATGATTTTATAATCCTTTTGGCAAAGTTCCAAATTTATCTACCAAATGAGTCAGTAAATTAACAATATATCAATCTGTTATATTTCCGACTTTCCTTCCTACATTTGTCTGTTTCTTTTTTCTGTTCTAATAATAAATATAATATGATATAGTAGGTCAAAATTGTTTTAATTTACATTCTCCAATCAATAGTGAATTTGAGCATTTTTTTCATGTTTATGTATAGTTTGATTATTTCATCTAAAAACTATTTATATCACTTGATCATCTATCAGTTGGTGAATGACTTTTATTTTTATAAATTTTACTTAATTATCTATATGTTTGAAAAGTTATCTTTATAAGAGAAAGTTACTTCAAAATATTTTATGGTGTCACTAAATATATTATTCTTTATTTTTAAGGATTTTGCAAGGCAATGGGGTTAAGTGGCTTTCCCAAAGCCACACAGCTAGGTAATTATTAAGTGTCTGAGGCTGGATTTGAACTCAGGTATTCCTGACTCCAGTGCCAGTGCTCTATCCACTGCACCACCTAGCCACTCCTATATTACTCTTCATCTTATATCCCCTATTTATTCTATTCTTTCTCCTCTTTCACCCTTTCTCTCCTCAAAAGTGTTTTGCTTCTGACTATCCCCTTTCCCAGTCTTTCCTCCCTTCTATCATCCTTTCCATTTGATTTCTTCATTTTCGCCTTCTATTTCTGCTTTCCATATTCACTCCCTTCTATTAGCCACACCTATTTCCCTTTTTTTTACTTTTCTCTTATTACTTTTATATGATAAGATAAATTTCTATATATAATTTAGTGTACATATTATTTGCATTTTTAGCTAAATTCAATGATAATAAGGTTCAAACAATGTTCACCGTTCCCTTCTTTTTCTCTTCTGCAAAGTCTCTGGTGCCTTTTTTATGTGATGCAATTTTCCCTTTTCTGCCTTTCCCTTTCATTTTCTCTTAGTACAATTCTCTTTTTCATCCCTTATTAGTTTTTAAATTATCACATCATAGTCAACTTATATCCACAATCTTTCTCTATGTATACCACTTCTAACTTCCCTGATAGAGATAACAGTTCTCAAGAAGTACTAGTTTTACCTTCCTATGTAATATAAATGGGAATTTTCTTTTATTTCCTATATACCTTTTTATGCTTCTCTTGACTCTTGTATTTGAAGATGCCATTTTATTTTCAGCTCTGGTCTTTTTATCAGGAAAGTTTGAAAGTCCCCTCTTTCAATGAATGTCCATCTTTTCCTTTGAATGATTATGCTTAATTTTCCTGGGCAGTTGATTCTAGGTTGTAATCCAAGCTTCCTTTCCTTCTATCATATTCCAGTATCTCTTATCCTTTAAGGGAGAAGCTGCTCAGTCTTTTATAATCCTAACTGGTTTATTTGATATTTGAACTATTTAATTCTGACTCTGAAATATTTTCTCTTTGACCTGATTATACTGGAATTTTACGACACTATACCTTGAAGTTTTCATTTTGGAATCCCGTTCAGGAGGTGGTTAGTGGATCCTTCAATGACTTTTTTTTCCTCTGGTTCTGGGATGCCACAGTAGTTTTCTTGAAAGCTGCTGTTCAGGGACTTATTTATTCATTTACTTACTTACCTACTTACTTATTCATTCATTTATTCATTTATTATTATTTAACATTTTTTATTCTTTCCTTCTTCCCTCCTTCCTTCCTTCCTTTCTTCCTTCCTTTCTTTCTTTCTTTCTTTCTTTGATCATGATTTTCAAGTAGTCCAATAATTTTAAAATTATGTCTTCTGTATCTCTTTCCAAATCAATTAGAATACTACTTCCAGGGTAGAGGGTACATAGATCCATGTTTTAGAAGTTTTGTGCAGCTGGTTTCACAGATACATCTAGGCACCTGTAAGCTTTCAATTCTTTCAAGGTGGTCTAAGGAGAGGTTTTACTTTTCTAGTGGCTTGGGTTCTGGTCTATGATCACTCTTTTCTGCCTTGGAAGCACAAGGAGCATCCTCTCTATACTGTGTGTGCTACTATTCCTCTTTGCTCTGGATCTGCCAGCCTTGTGATCTTGATCCAAGTATGAATAAGGCAACAGAATCCTACCTCAGTACTAGCAGAGAGACTTCTATAATCTCCCTTTGACAACTTGTTCCATCCTCATCATATCTGTAGACTGAGAGCTCTGTAAGCGGCTACTGCTGCTGCCATTGATTTAATGACTCACAAGGTCTGCTCCTGGCTGACTAGGAACTGTTGTGCACTGGCTTAGCCCAAGGTGGATTGCTCTTCTCTCTCACCCTGGTGTAACATGCTTTTCTGCAGATCTTCTAAGTTGACTTGGACTGGAAAATTATTGCACTTTGTCTTTTGGTGTATTCTGCTGCTCTAGAATTTTAAAATGATTATTTAATGATATCTGTATGGGTTTAGAGGAGAACTCCAAAGGAGTCCCTACCTTTACTCAACATCTCTGATCAGGAATACCTATTATTATACCTTAAACTTTCTTCATTCTTATACTTTACTTCATATGATGATTAAGTTATCCTGTACATATGTGTGTATAGTTGTTTTGATGTTGTTATGCACATGGCACTATAAACTATTTGGGATCAGGGGCTGATTTTCTTTTGTTTCCTTGCCTATATTTTAGTACAGACAACTATTAAGATGTATTTAATAAATGCTAATTGACTGAGAAGGAACTTGAAGGGCAGAAAGGTAGTGTAATGGATACAACACTGGCCCTGGATTCAGGAAGACCTGAGTTCAGATATGACCTCAGAGACATAATAATTGTCTGGCTGTATGACATTGGGCAGCTCACTTAACCCCATTGCCTTAAATCAATTATAAAAAAATTTAAGAAAGAGATAGAAAGGACTTCTGGCCAAAATGGCAGAGAGAAGACAGGAACAGTTCTAAAGTCTCCTGATCTCTTCCCCATCTATCACATGAGACCAACCTCTTAAAAGAAATCCAACCCACAAAACCCAGAAAGGAAAGACAGGAGAAAGAACATCTACCTCGGGATTTGACTCCAGCAGCAGCTTTGGCCAAATTCGGGCAGGTGAGTCCAGGCTCAGAGGGAGGATCAGCCCCAGATCAACCAGATTAACAGCTGAATTGGAACCAGGAGTCTGAGGGCCCAAGAGGCAAACCTGCTGGATTGGCGGTGGGGATAGACGGCAGGGGCTTGAGTCAGCTGGGGTGCGGAGGTGTTGGTGTTGGTGCTGACTCCCGGGAGCTTGGGGACAGGGCTGGGGGGAGAGTTCTAGACCAGAAAAGCCTGGGACACCATCCCTGGGCTCCTCTGGTCTGAGCAGCATTACAACTCAGACTTCTTCCCTAACAAAGAAATGCAAACTACTTCTGCCTCAGGCCTAGGTGTGTGAGCAGAAGAACCAGCCCAGCTGAGGAATGACCTCAGGCCAGGGTAAAGCCCACAATTGATTGCAGGCAAAAGAATTCAATAGCTCCAACTATTCCTTTCAAGCAAAGGGAGAAGGCCTCAATCACAGTCACAGACACTCCAGAGAAAGCAAGCAACACCTCCTATTGGTGAGCCAGAGGAACTGCACTCAATGAGTAAAGCCTTTAGGTATCCCAAGTCCCTGTGAACTAGCTCCTCCCCAAATCAGGTCTTACCAAAATGAAGAAGGGTCAGTGGAAAGGTGGATCCATAGAAAAATTCTTGAGAGTTTGGTGACAACATTCCTTGGTGTTTTCATTTTAGGATCTTTTCCTGGTGGGGATCGATGTACTCTTTCAATAACTACTTTGCCCTATGATTCCATGATATCAGGTCAGTTTTCCATCAATAGATCCTGTAATATTAAGTCAGAGAGACCTGGAACCTCTGAGGAGAATACAATCTGGTCTTCAGCACAGAAAGACTTCCTTGAAGAAATAAGGAATGAGCTTAAAAATTTGGGGGAGACAATTAATACTTTGCAACAAGAAAACAAAACCTTAGAAAGTACAATTGGACAAATACAAAAGGAAAATAAATCTCTCAGATCTTCAATTGGACAATCACAAAATGAGAATAAATCTCACACAGCATCAATTCGACCAATACAATAATTCTCTCAGATCTTTAAATGGACAAATGCAAAAAGAAATTAATTCTCTCAAAATCTCAATTGGTCAAATGGAAAGCTCTTTCAAAAGTAGAATTGATCAATTGGAAAAGGAGTGCAAAAAGTTAATAAAGAAAACTCCTCCCTCAAAAAAAGAATGGAGTCTACTGAAACTAATGACTCGATGAGACAGCAAGAGCCAGTTAAACAAAATCAAAAAATAGAAAAAATGGAAGCAAATGTAAAATACCTCATCAACAAAACCAATGACCTTGAGAATAAATCGAGGAGGGGCAACCTGAAAATTATAGGACTTCCTGAAAACATTTGAAGAGGAAAACTGCCTGGAGTTAATATTACAGGATCTATTGATGGAAAACTGCCCTGATATCATGGAATCCGAGGGCAAAGTAGTTTTTGAAAGAGTACATCGATCCCCACCAGGAAAAGATCCTAAAATGAAAACACCAAGGAATGTTGTCGCCAAACTCTAGAACTATCAGATAAAAGAGAAAATCCTGCAAGCAGCAAGAAAAAAACAATTTAAATATCAAGGAGCCACAGTAAGGATCATACAGGACCTGCCTGCATCAACATTAAGGGATCGAAGGGCCTGGAATGAGATATTTCGAAGAGCAAGGGAGCTTGGAATGTTGCCAAGAATCTACTTTCCCACAAAGCTGAGCCTTCTCTTCCAGGGAAAAAGATGGACATTTAAAGAAATGGAAGAATTCCAAAAATTTGATGAAAATACCAGAGCTAAACAGAAAATTTGGACATCAAACAGGAGGTTCAAGAGACACAGGAAAAGGTAAAAAAATAAAGTTGGTGGTAAAAGGGAAAAAATGCAATCCAGTAAGTTGAAACTGGCTATATCCCAGCATGGGGGGAAAAAGATTCTCATAAATCTTGACAATTGTCACTCTAAAAGAGAGAATCTACCTAGCCAGAAAGAATGGGCCTTCATGACCTATCAATGAGACTGCTGCTATCTAAAGAGATGTAACTGGCTTTAACCCCACTTGGGAGAAAGATCCTAATAACTTTCAGGAATTTTGACTCTATTTGATAGAATATACTGAACTAGAAGGTACAGACACTCAGAATTTTCTATGACTTAGAATGATCTAAAAAACACTACCTCCTTAAAAGGGGGGACAGGAAAGAGACTGGAGGAGGAAGGGGATTGAATGGTGTAAATCTCATTACACTAAGAGGTACAAAAAATGTATGGTAATGGAGGGGAAGAAGGGAGCAGAGGAGAATCACCTGAATCTTCTTCTCATCAGACTTGGCATAAAGTCAACTTACACATACTCCGTTAACTTATAAAACATCTAACCTTTCAAGTATTAAAAGGGGAAAAGGGGAGGGGGGATGGAGAAAGGGAACGGGAGTGGGGGAAAAAGGGGGAAATAACAAAAGGAAGGGAAGGGCAAAGGGAAAAAAGGAAAGGGGAAAGAAAGGGGAGGGTGTGATATAGGAGGGCAAACACACTGAAGGGGGTGGTATTCAGAAATAAAATACTGGGGAATACGGAGAAAGGGGGGGAGAAAGGGGGAAAATTACAAACGGAGGAAAGATAGCATGGAGAGCAATAAAGAAATAGTAATCATAAACTTGAATGTGAATAGGATGAACTATCCATTAAAACTTAAGCGAATAGCAGAGTGGATTAAAAACCAGAATCCTACAATATGCTGCTTACAAGAAACTCATTTGAAGCAGATAGAAACATATAGAGTAAAGGTAAAAGGTTGGAGCAAAATATATTTTGCTTCAGCTGAAGTAAAAAAAAAAGCAGGGGTAACAATCCTTATCTCAGACAAAGCAGCAGCAAAAATAGATAGTGTTAAAAGAGATAAGGAAGGAAATTTTATCCTCCTAAAAGGTACCATAGACAATAAAGTCATTTCAATATTGAATATATATGCACCAAGTGGGACAGCACCCAAGTTCTTAGAAGACAAGCTGAAAGAACTACAGGAAGACATAGACAGCAAAACTCTACTAGTGGGAGACTTCAACCTCCCACTCTCAGATCTAGATAAATTGAATCATAAAATAAACAAGAAAGAAGTTAAGGAGGTAAATAGATTATTAGAAAAATTAGAAATGGTAGACTTATGGAGGAAACTGAATGGGGATAGAAAGGAATATACTTTTTTTCTCTACAGTACATGGAACATATACAAAAATTGACCATGTAGTAGGACATAAAAACCGAATGATCAACTGCAGAAAGGCAGAAATAGTGAATACATCTTTCTCAGATCACAATGCAATAAAAGTCATATGCAATACTGGGCTAAGGAGATATAGACCCAGAACAAATGGGAAACTGAATAATCTCATTTTAAAAAATGAGCGGACCAAAAACCAAATTATAGAAAGAATTAACCATTTTTATCCTAGATAATGATAATAATGAAACAACATACCAAAACTTATGGGATTCATTCAAAGTGACATTCGGGGGATATATTATAGTTCTAAATGCTTACATGAATAAATTGGAGAAAGAGGAAATCAATGAATTAAACATGCAACTAAAAAATTAGAGAAAGAACAAATCAGAAATCCCCAATTAAATACTACATTAGAAATTCTAAAAATTAAAGGAGAAATTAATAAAAGCAAAAGAAAAAACCTATTGAATTAATAAATAAAATCAGAGGTTGGTAGTATGAAAAAACCAATAAAATTAATAAACCTCTGGTCAATTTGATTAAAAAAAAGAAAGAAGTAAACCAAATTGCTAATATCATAAATGGAAAAGGTGAACTCACCACCAATGAGGAGGAAATTAAAGTAATAATTTGAAATCATTTTGCCCAACTCTATGGCAATAAATTTGATAATCTAAGTGAAATGGATGAATATTTACAAAACTATAAGTTGCCCAGGTTAAATGAAGAATAGATTAAATACCTAAAACACCCTATCTCAGAAAAAGAAATTCAACAAGCCATTATTGAACTCCCTAAAAAAAATCTCCAGGGCCTGATGGATTCACAAGTGAATTCTCCCAAACATTTAAGGAACAATTGGTTCCAATTCCATATAAACTCTTTGGAAAAATATGGAAAGATGGAACTCTGCCTAACTCTTTCCATGAAACCAATATGGTGCTGTTACCTAAACAAGGAAGAATTAAAACAGAGAAAGAAAATTATAAACCCATTTCCCTGATGAATATAGATGCAAAAATCTTAAATAAAATCTTAGCAAAACGATTACAACAAGTTATCACTAGGATAATACATTACGATCAAGTAAGATTTATTCCAGGAATGCAGGGGTGGTTCAATATTAGGAAAATTGTTAGTATACTTAATTATATCAACAACAAACCTATCAGAAATCATATGATCATTTCAATAGATGCTGAAAAAGCTTCTGACAAAATACAGCATCCATTCCTTTTAAAAACACTAGAAAGTGTAGGAATAAATGGACTGTTCCTTAGAATAATTAGCAGTATCTAACTGAAACCATCAACAAGCATCATATTCAATGGGAAGTGGCTAGAGGCATTCCCAATAAGAGCAGGGGTGAAGCAAGGGTGCCCATTATGACCACTACTATTCAATATTGTATTAGAAAAGTTATCATCAGAAATTGGAGAAGAAAAAGAAATTGAAGGAAATAAAATTGGGAAGGAAGAAACAAAACTCTCACTCTTTGCAGATAACATGCTGGTCTACCTAGAGAATCCCAAGAAATCATCCAAAAAACTATTGGAAACAATTAGTAATTTTAGAAAATTTGAAGATTATAAAATAAACCCTCATAAATCCTCAACTTTTCTATATATGTCTAGCAAGATACAGCAGGAAGAGCTAGAAAGAGAAATCCGACTCAAAGTAACCTTAGACAATATAAAATATTTGGGATTCTATTTGCCAAGACAAACTCAGAATTTTTTTGAAAAAATTATAAAACACTTCTCACACAGATTAAATCAGATTTAAATAACTGGGCAAATATCAACTTCTCATGGATAGGTAGAGCTAATACAATAAAAATGACAATTCTACTAAAACTAAATGAGCTGTTTAGTGCCCTACCAATTGAAATTCCAAAAAATTACTTTATTGAGTTAGAAAAAAAATTGTAAGTAAATTCATATGGAGAAATAAAAAGTCAAGAATTGTCAGGTGCTTAATGAAAAAAAGTGCAAAAGAAGGTGGCTTAGCACTTCCCGATCTAAAATTATATTATAAAGCATCAGTCATCAAAACTGTTTGGTATTGCCTAAGAAATAGTGGTGGACCAGTGGAATAGACTAGGTGCAAAAGCAGGAGATGATTATAGTAATCAAATAGGGAGTTTTTATCCCAATGGCTGGACGAAAACTCCCTCTTTGATAAAAACTGCTGGGATAATTGGAAGTTAGGATGGAAGAAACTTAGACTAGACCAACACCTAACACCCTTTACCAAGATAAGATCCAAATGGTTACAGGATGTAGACATAAAAAAGAATAATATAAGCAAATTAGAAGATCAAGGACTAGTTTACCTGTCAGATCTATGGAAAGGGGAGCAGTATATGACTAAGGAAGTGTTGGAGAACATCACCAAAAAAGAATTAGATGATTTCAATTACATTAAATTAAAAAGCTTTTGCACAGATAAAACCAATGTAACCAAGATCAAAAGAAATGTAGTAAATTGGGAAACAATCTTTACAACTAATGATTCTGACAAAGGACTCATTTCTAAAATATACAGAGAACTGAGTCATATTTTTAAAACAAAAAGCCATTCCCCAATTGACAAATGGTCAAAATATATGCAAAGGCAATTTACAGATGAGATCAAAGCAATCCATTGGCATATGTAAAAATGCTCTAAATCATTAATTATTAGAGAAATGCAAATTAAAGCTTCTCTGAGGTACCACCTCACACTTCTTAGACTGGCCAATATGACCAGGAAGAATAATTATCATTGTTGGAATGGTTGTGGGAAATCTGGGACACTATTACACTGTTAGTGGAGTTGTGAACTCAGCCAACCCTTCTGGAGAGCTATTTGGAACTATGCCCAAAGGGCAACAAAAATGTACATACCCTTTGACCCAGCAATACCACTACTGGGTCTATACCCTGAAGAGATGATGAAAAAGGGTAAAAACATTATTTGTACAAAAATATTTATAGCAGTCCTGTTTGTTGTGGCAAAGAATTTGAAATCAAGTAAATGTCCTTCAATTGGGGAATGGCTTAGCAAATTGTGGTATATGTGTGTCATGGAACACTATTGTTCTATTAGAAACCAGGAGGGACAGGATTTCAGGGAAGCCTGGAGGGATTTGCATGAACTGATGTTGAGTGAGATGAGCAGAACCAGAAAAACACTGTACACCCTAGCAGCAACATGGCAGTGATAATCCACCTTGATGGACATGCTTGTTCCATCAGTGCAACAGTCAGGGACAATTTGGGGCTGTCTGCAAAGGAGAGTGCCATTTGTATCCAGATAAGGAGCTGTGGAGTTTGAACAAAGTTCAAGGACTATTCCCTTTAATTTAGGAAAAAACAGATATCTTATTGTCTGATCTTGTTACCTCTTAGACTTCTCTTCTTTAAGGATATGATTTCTCTCTCATCACACCCAATTTGGATCAAGGTACAACATGGAAACAAAGTAAAGACTGACAGGGTGCTTTCTGTTGGGGGTGTGGGGAGGGAAGCAAGATTGGGAGGGGAAATTATAAAACTCAAATGATATCTTTAAGAAAAATTAATTTAAAAAAAGAAAGAGATGGAAAGGACTTTAGAAGTCATCTAATTAATTCAACATGAATCAACCCGAGAATCCCCACTGCAAAAATTTTTTAAATGTATTCACCCAGGCTCTTCTAGAAATTTTCAAGTAGGGGAAATCCACTACCTGTCATGGCAAACTACAACATTTTGGGGACTCTTTTTTTCCCTTATATCCTGCTAAATCTACTTTTGTATTTTCCATCCATTGCCCAAACTTAAATGTCTTAGGTGGTATGAAAGACACCATTAAGTATAAATCCTCTGTAAATAGAAAAGTTTTCCATTATCATCCTATAAGAAATCTTTTCAAAGTACAGAAATTATAATAGATATGGTTTTGAAATGGTTACTTGGAGAGTATAAGCTCTGTCACTGGCTAATATATTTGGGAAAAAACCCTTAGTATAATCTTAATTTTGTCACCATCAGTTAACTGAAAACTAAGAATAGAGGAACTTATCATTAGTTAGTTGGCTGACCCCTTGGGGATGGAGTATTTACCTATGGCAAACCATAAAACAAAGTAAATTACACATGAATCTTCAGTTTATTCAGTGCTTTTTTTTTTGTTTTTGGAGTAACAGTAGCAGAGTTTCAGACAAGGTGGGAGAAGATACTAACATTAATTTAACTATTTCTACTCATAATGGGATATACTAGCTCAAAACTCAATTTCAGTGCAATAGTAGAGGACCTAAATGCTTTCTAACAGCATGTGACAATAGAAAGAACAAGGCTGGTGAACTTGTTTGATGTTGAATAAAATAGTTAGCTTCTCAGAATCTTTTCTTTTTCATTTCTAAAATTAAGAGGTTTTGACCTGGGTCACATTTAATGCCATTTCTATATTGTTATGTTATTTCCATGTTGATATTGTTTCCATAAAATAGTGAAATTCCATCTATATTAAATAATAGTTCTTTTATTTTAAAAAATTAATGAATTAATTAATTATCATCCATATGTGCATGTATATTTTTAAGTTGCAAAATTTCTTTCTACCTTCCCCTCCCACTGCCCTACCCTCAGTAGTGGTTATTATAACATTTTATATATATATATATATATATATATATATATATATATATATATATATATATATATTAATTTTTGCAAGGCAATAGGTATAAGTGGCTTGCCCAAGGCCACACAGCTAGGTGTATTAAATGTATGAGGCCAGATTTGAACTCAGGTACTCCTGACTCCAGGGCCAGTGCTCTATCCAAGCACCACCTAGCCGCCCCCTTCCATATTTTTGATAAACATGTTTATATATTAGTCATTATGGGTATGAGAAATTTGTATTAAGGGAAAGAGAAACATAAGAGATAATTTTTATGAAGTGTTCTTCAGATTCTGAAGGCTTGGTTTTTCCTTTGTGTTTTCTTTTGTTTTGTTTTCTTCTTCTCAATGGGGATAACAACATCCACAGTCAGTCTAATACAGTTGTCCTAGCTCTCTGAGCTACTGAAATGATCTATTTCCATTAAGGTTGATCATCTCACAATGTTGTTGGGATACTTCTTTCATTTCAAAGGGAGAAATAAAAAACTTCGCTTTATTGTTCACTTTAAAAGTAAAAGAAATAAGATCTAAGGGAAAAACTTCAATATCTATGAGAATAGAAAAAGAAGAAAGGAATTCTACAAAAGAAACTTAAAATTAAATTAACATGTACTTTAATATTTATTTCATGTGAAAATAGAAAAATAACAAAAGATAGAAACTTGAAATATTATGCCACTGTCACAGGGAATACCATAATTAGGAAATTCTTCTAATGTTGCATTTTAGTAACTTTTTTATGACTGAAGTCTTAAAGAAATTTCTATAATACTGAGATTGAGTGACATCCAAAGTATGCAGATATAATATATCAGAAGAAATCTTGAACATAAGTTCAGGGAAGACATTGAATCCAGGTCTTACTGACTCTTAGCCTGATTTTTCAAATGTTATATCAATGTTACCTATCCGTTTAAAGACCTAACTCAGAATAAAGAAATTGAAGAAATAAAAATTTGTAGATTGTATAAAAATCTCATTCTTGTCATAAAAACTTTATAAAACATGAGACTTAGAAAGTTGCATAAGGTAGCACTTTCTAAACAACTTCACCAAAACAAAGTTGACTTCATTTTAATGAAAGGAAATGACTAGTTATCAGTATAGGTTCTATTTCTGTATTATTATTTACATTCATACCATCAACATATTTGGACATAGATCAGAATACATAACAGGCTATAAGATAAAAATTTTTAAATTAATATACCTTTTAAATGTCTCATAATGAAATTTCTTTTATTTCTCTATATTTTCAGCACTTTATGAAGTACCTGAAACATACTTAGTCATTGATTGTTATTTGTTTAATTTAAACATAGATTAAATAATAAAGATAGAAATATCGATAAAAAATATGACAATTCCCTATGGAAGATATTAACAGTCACTACAAGGGAGATAATAGTGTATATATAATGCCTATGCAATTGACAGTCAGCCAACACCTGAGCTCCTTGTCAGGCTGAGATACAACACAGACCAAGGTTTGATTAAGTTAGAATATATGTATATTTTTAAATCTTATGAAGGAGGATGAAGTTTATGAATTATCACAACATAAATAGTGAGAAACTTTGAAAAACCTTTTCACTTTCTTGGCAAGAAAATCAGGTACACTTGATTATTCCAAGAATATATAAAAATATAACTGGGAAAATAGAAAAAATCTTTTTTATTTTATAAGAAATTAATGTTAGTGACAGTGAAATTAAATAATGGGACTCTATTCCCCTAATATGTCATATCAGAAGGCAGAAAAGGCATTTTTAAAAAGAGTGTTAAAAATAATAGAGAGAAGAGACCATAAAAAAGTTCTGAGAGCAACGACAACAACAACGAAATTACATTGAAAAACAGAAAAGAATAGAAAGTGAAATCTTAATTTTATTACCAAAAAAAATAGCAAGGGAATGATAAGTACTGAGACATAACTACATTACCCAAAAATCTTGATGAGAGTTATGTACATGTGAATAAAGCTTGTTTATTCATTTAAATATCAGAGTGCTTAATATGAGCACTCTTCATCTTTATGTGTGTGTGTGTGTGTGCGGGTGTATGTGTTTGTGTGTGTGTATGTATAAGAATAAACCAAATTATTTTGAATGGTGGTGAATCTGATACTTGAAGCAAGCGGCACAATGGAAGGCACAGATGGGAACATCTGGAGGCCCTTGCCATCTAAGGGGAGTCCCACAAATAAATGAACACCAAGAAGAACATCCTCCATGGTAAACAAATTTCATGAGCATATTTTTCTCTTTTTATGTCTCACTTGATATCAATAATCAAGTCCCTGAAAAAATAGCATCTGTGCTGTTATGTCTATTAAGGAATCTTGCATAATCTTTACATACAGTTGGGAAATATTTTGCTACAGTGAATCAAAGATTTCCTTTTAATAATCAACAAACAGTATAACTTTGTAGTCTTTAAAACTTTAAATCAACTGCACAAAGTATTGAGATGCATTAATTTATAAAATGTCATAATTTTAATCCTTCCCTGTCTCTTTCTTATGTTTTAATAAAATATTTTCAACATATATATTTTGTATGGTTGGTGCTTGTCCTTCATTATCAAAGAAGACCCCAATAACATCACTATGTTAGAGACAAATTACAGTGTGTTCTACTGTGGCTGATCAGTTCAATATGAGCTTCAATGCTCTACTACAGGTCAAGCACAAATAGTCCACGTGAACACCTGGGGTGGATACTCTAAACTTACAGATGTCACGTTTCCTTCGAGTAACTTCAATTCTGCCATCCTCATAGAGCATAGTACCCTCACTGATGATGGCATGCCATACTGGGCAGTCCTGGCCAGTGTCACCCAAGATGTACAATAAAATATAAGGTTCTTCAATGAGACCTTCAGGGTGTCTTTTTATTTCTTTTTCTGACCACTTTGTGAGTGCTTGCCTTGGGTGAGTTCTTTATTTCTAGCAAGCATATTTCTGACATTGTAACAACATGCCCAACCTATCATAGTTACACTCTCTAGTTCAAGAAAGAACCTCAGTTTTTGGTATCTTCTCCTGCCAGATGATCTTTACATTCTTCCTAAGACAATTTAAATTGGAGTGATTCAGATTCCTTACATGGCTTTGTCAGATTGTCCAGGTTTCGTTTCATTTCAAGGATATCTCTGCGAGTTTCAAGAAATTCCTTATGAATTATCTATTAAATTATAGGTGAGTTATGATCTACATTTACTATATATGGGTAGGAAAATGTTCTAGACTAGAACTTTCCCATGTGATTAAATCACAGATACTTTATTTATATGTCTATGAATTGTGAAATCCTAATAACCTGAAATAATCAAAAAAATTAAATCATCTTAAAGGGCCATAACAGACAGGAAGTCCCCAGTATGTTACCAGTGATAATTATTAATAATAATTGAAGTATTATATTATTCAGAAAATACATGAACAAAAAAGAGTGAGCCAAACACATAGGGAGAGAGTAATCTCTTTGAAATGTTTTATGAAATTATGGACAAGAATTTCATAGGATGAGGAGTTATAAATGTCTTGTGACCTTGCTCTCTAGGTCATGTAGCAAGGATTTTAAAAATGCAGGTAGATGTTCTGAGTATTAGGCACATTGTTATTTTAAAGCAAGTAAACTCCTTTAGTTCATTTTTTTCATTTTATCTACCAATTCTCTTGTTCATGTTGCTTTACATTAGAAGGATCAGATATATTATTTGATATAAAAATAGGGTATTATCATTCAAGGTAATTTTATTATTCAACTATTATATTCAAGGCAATTTTGTATTAATAAATCTTTATGAAAATTGAACTGGCAAAAATAACTATCATAGGTGTTATTGGGTAAGAAAAATTGAAGTTATATATTAATTTGAAAAAACCACTTCACACACATATAAACATATTGATCCATTAAAGATACAAAAAACATATCATTTTAATGGATTCATCTATTTTCTCTGTTCTCTTCCAGTGACAGAATAGTCTAACTTTATAGTCTTCCTCTCTAGGTAGCAGGACAAATCATGGTAAGAAATATAGATTAGGAAACACTGAGAGAATATGTTATCACATTTAAAATTGGAAATCTCAGTGCAGATTATAGCCATCAGAGAATGGAAGCTGATGATAGAAAATTGTAAATGCAGATTAAAGAGCAGAGGATTATGGTTGAGGAAGGAAAATGAGGGACAGACTGCTTGGATGAAGGAGTGCTATTTCCATGCCAATAATGACCCATGAATATTTTGAAGCACAACT
Organism: Macrotis lagotis; assembly: GCF_037893015.1. Taxonomy (NCBI): domain Eukaryota; kingdom Metazoa; phylum Chordata; class Mammalia; order Peramelemorphia; family Peramelidae; genus Macrotis; species Macrotis lagotis. The sequence continues at coordinate 89,972 of NW_027422357.1, forward strand.
AATAACAGTTTCCAGCTCCCAAGAATCTTCCAGGAGGAAAGGAACCATATGAGCAAACTTAAGTGTTTGCATAGGTGTCAGATCACCATTGAAAATAGAAACTCATCACTCTATTATGACATATATAGCTCAATGAATGAAAGACTATATACATGCATGCATGCAAAATGATGTAGAAAAATACGACAGTAAATTAGGTAATTATGTAGTAGGACCTGGCAAATAATAAATTTTTGAGATATTGCTATAGAATGTTAAATGACAGTAAAAGAAGAGTTTGATGAGAGCTAAGAGATTTTAGTACATAGGTTTAATAGAATGAAAGCTAGTTTTGAATCTTTTCTGAGATACTGGATAAATGTAAGGTTATGAATAAGAAACAATACACCATGAAGACTGACAAATTGCTTTCTGTGGGGGGGGGAGGAGGGAAGTAAGATTGGGGGAAAATTGTAAAACTCAAAATGAATAAAATCTTTAATTTAATAAAGCAATACACCAGAGATTTATTTTCCTAATGTATAAAATCATTATTATCCATTAATCTATAAGTTGAGAATAACAAAAACCTATACTACTTATATTACAATGAGATGGTAAATGTAGAAAGTATAAACAAATTATAATAGTTAGCAATGTTATTGTATGGTGTCTTGACTATATTCCTGTTCATTTGAGAGTAGAAGAGAATTCAACGAAATTAATTGCTGCCTCTTTTCAAGTACTGGTTATTTAGCACATCAACTTGAGTTTGGTAACTTTTAGAGAATCTAAAGTGGAAGTTGTGCTTCAAGATATTCACAGGCCATTGAAAGTTGTAATTTGCATTGAAATAGCACTCCTACAGATGGGGCAGGATGTTTATGTTGAACTTTTGATTTTAACTTGATCTTTCTGCTTTATATATATACACATACTTAGCATACCAAATGATATCTACAAAATGTCCTGCTTCAGTCTCAAAATCTTTTCAACTCAAGAATGGAAATAAATTGGATTTGGTTTTGTAAGTGTCACAGAAAAATAGTTGGAGAAAATGTGAATCAGCATGAAATGAGATATTTTGAGGGTTATTGAACACTATTCATTTTCATGGTGATAAGGATAAGGTTATTTAGCACAGGTGTTTCTATAATTGTGATGCATTAGGAAAATTAACTGTGTTCAATGGTCCTCAAACCATCTCTTCCACCTGTATGTGGAATCCAGTGTTAACAGCAAGAATGTTTTTATTCAAATAATGTTTAAACAGAATTAGGTGCAAAGCTTGAGATTTCCAGCGTCTTTTTTGTATTAAATTAAATGTATCTGCAAAATTATTTTATTATTTATTTATCTGGAAATATTCAAACTACAATTATGCTTTAAATGTTCACTTCTAAAATGTAGTTATCCAGATTAGAATTTGAAATGAAAATGAGGAAATTATACATATATATATATATATATAGCTACTCTGAATATTTCGGAATTCTAATAGTGAGGTTCCTGGGCTCAGGAGATATTTTTTTAATTAATAAAGTGTGCTAAAAAAGTGAAATTGAAAGTCTTACATTTAGGGAAACAAAGCTTCCAGAAAAATTCTCATTTGAAATATTGTTTGGTTTGGGGCAACATATTTTAGGAAATATTTAATAAAAATTCTGCTAATTCCTATTCTAATTATTAATTGTACCTTAGGTACTTTGGCAGAAAGGTTCAAGTCTTGGCCTTATAGCAATCTTTAAAGGGTTCAAGTACAGTCCAATTAGCAGATTAAATATACTGTTCAAGGAAATACCTAGAAAAATAGGGAAAAAAAGTCCATAACCAGTAGATTTGAAATATGAAGTGGCCCTCAGTAATTTGGAACTTCTCTCCATTATAATCACACTATCCTTTGCCCTCTACTAGTTTCTTTATGTTCTTCTCATTGGGACTTCAACAGTTCCCATGGTTATAATTGTTATTAATATATATGGATAAATTTTAGGGATATTTTTAGTTAGCATTTAATATCTCCTTTTCTATTTGGCCAATTCTGCATTTGAATTGTTTTTGTACCTCTTTTATCATTTAGCCTGGACTTGTTTTAAGGTGTTATTTCCTTTTATTTATTTTTTTTGTTTCCTTTAGCAAGTTGTTGACTTTTTTCAGGATTTTTTGTATCATTCTCAATTCTTTTCCCAATTTTTCTTCCAAATCTCTTAGTTGATTTTCTTTTTTGTTACTACTGATAATTTATTTTATTTTTCCAATTATATTTATGAAAGTTTGCAAAATTCATTCACTTGAATATTTATAAGGGACAAAATTTTCTTCTACCTTCCCTTCCTACCTCCTCTCTTCACTGCTGAACAGTCTAGAGAACAATATATATATACATTTGTGTTTAATATGTTTACATATTAGTCATTTTCTGTATGAGGAATTAGGACTAAGGGAAAAGAAATAAAATCATAAGATAGGAAGGAAAAACATCAGAAAAAAATTTTAAAAATTGAACAGTGTTGATTCAGATTCTGTAGGTTTTTTGTTTTGATTAGTTTTTGTTTTGCTTTTTTCTTCATCTAGATATGGATGGTGTTGTCCATAGCAGGTATCCCTGGGTAGTCCTAGCTCTCTGAACTACTGAGAGGGACTGCTTCCATCAAAGTCGATGAACTCACAATCTTGTTGCAATGAGTACAATGTTCTCATGGTTGTGCTCACTGCACTTAATTTAGGTTACTAGTATACTTAGTATAGCTTCTGTAAATTTTTCCATGTTTCTATAGAAAATTCATGGTTTCTTATAGAAAAATAGTAATCCATAAAATTCATATACCATAACTTGTTCAGCCATTCCTCAAATGATGGGCGTTCCCAAAATTTCCGAATCTTTGGCACTACAAAAAGATCTGTTATGAATATTCCTTTTTTATGATTTCTTCTGAATATAGGCATAGTATTGATATTGCTGGGTCAAAGAGCATAAGTTTTATTGTTTGTAATTCCATATTGCTCTGCAGAATGGTTAGATTAGTTCACAATTCTACTAAAAGTGAAATTAATGTCCCAACATTGAACATTTTTGCTTTTTTTGTCTTCTAAGCCAATCTGATAGTTGTGACATAGTTCCCCATAGTTATTTTAAATTGAATTTCTCTAATGAATAATGATTTGCAGCATTTTTACATGATTATGTATAGCTTTAATGCCTTCAAAAACTATTTGTATTGAATAGTAATGGTGATAATAGATATCCTTGGTTCCCCCTGATCTTATTGGAAATGCTACTAATTTATCCCCATTACATATAATATTCATTGATAGTGTTATTTAAGATTTTTGAATCAATATTCATTAGAGAGGTTGGTCTATACTTTTTTGTGCTTTGACTCTTCCTGGTTTAGGTATCAGGACTATATTAGTGTCAGAAGAGAAATTTGGCAAAACTCCTCCTTTTAAAAAAAAATAACTTATGTACAATTGTAATTAATTGAGCCAAAACTTTTGGTAGAATTCACTTGTAAATTCATCTGGACCTGAGACTTTTTTCTTAGGTACCTTATTTATGGTTTCTTCAAATTATTTTTTCTGTAATAGATTATTTGAGTCTTTTATTTCCTCTTCTGTTAATCTGAGTAGTATGCATTTTTGTAAATATTCATCAATTTCACTCAGATTGTGGAATTTATTGAAATTTAGGCAAAAGAGTTCTGAATTATCTCTTTACATTCCTTCTAACTGGTGGTGAGTTCACCCTTTCCATTTTTGATACTAGTAATTTGATATTCTTTTTTTAAATCAGATTAACCAAAGGTTTATCTATTTTACTAGTTTCTTCATAAAATTAGCTATAAATTTTATTTATTTGATAGTTATTTGCTTTCAGTTTTTTCCTTTGATTTTCAGTATTCTTAATTTGGTATTTAATTGGTATCTTTAGTTTTTTTTCTTTTTCTAGGCTTTTTAGTTGCATACCCAATTCATTTATCTCCCCTTTATCTAATTTAGTCATATAATCTATTTTTTCCTGAAAATTTCTTTGGTTGTATCTTATAAATTTTGGTATGATGTCTTATTGTTATCACTTTCTTGGATGAAATGACTGATTATTCCTATGATTTGTTGTATGATCCACTTGTTCTTTAAAATTAGGTTAATGTACAATTAATTTTTGCTTCATCTTTCCATAAATTTTATTGCATGCAATTTTTATTATATCATGATCTGAAAAGTATGCATTTATTATTTCTGACTTCCTGCATTTCATTTTAATATTTTTATGCCTTAGAATATGCTCATTTTTGTCATGTATTGCAGAGAAAAAGGTACATTCCTTTACATCCCCATTCAGTTTTCTCTAGAACTTTATTATAACTATGTTTTATAAGATTATATTCTCCTCAACTTCCTTCTTGTTTATTTTGTGGTTATACTTATTTAATTCTGAGAGAGGAAGGTTGAGGTCCGCCATTATTAAAGGTCTACTGTTTATTTGTCCTTGTAATTCAATGAGCTTCTCCTCAAAGAATTTGGATGTTATACCACTAGGTGAATTTATGTTTAATAAAGACATAACTACATATGGCAACGATGACTTTTAAGAAGACGAAATATCCTTCCTTATCCCTTTCAATGTGACATAGTTTTGCTATTGTTTTTTTATGAAATCAGGATTGCTACCCCTGATTTTTTTTTACTTCTGCTAAAACATAATATATTTTGTTCCTGTCATTTTTCTGGAGGTGTTCTGTGTATTCTTTCAATTACAATTTTGTCTCCTTGATACAATATATTAGGACAGTTTTCCAAAATAGTTTTCAGGAAGACATTTTCCAGGCTTTTTTAAACTAGTCTTTCTTTTTGATCAATACTTCATAAATTATCTCTTCTAGGTCTATTTCCAGGTTGTATTTTTTTTCTAAAAGGAACTTAATATTTTTTCAATTATTTTGGTTTTCTGATTTTGTTTGATGGAATCTTGGTTTCTCATAGATTCATTAGCTTCTATTTGTCCAATTCTAATTTTTAGGATTTTATTTACTTCAGTTAACTTTTGTGTTTCTTTTCTCAGTTGGTTAATTTTACAATTTGCTGAGTTGCAATCCCATTCCAGTTGGTCGATTTGAGTTTTAGATGAGTTGCATTATTTTTCCAATTGGTTGATTGTTGTTGGTTATTTTTACTTTAAAAGGAGTTGATTTCTTTGGTCAATTTTTAATAATTTCCCTGCATGGTTGTTATTTCTTTTTTCCAGTTTCCTTTTTCTCTCTTCTTTGGTTTTTAAATTCTTTCTATATACTTTTAGGGGGTTTTGCTTTTGATTCCAATTCATGGTTTTCTTTGAGACTTTCCATGTAGGAATTTGTCACTGCTTCTTTCTTCTTCTGAGATATTTTTTACGTAGTAGCTTTCTATGATTAGTATTCTTTTAGGTTTGGGGGGATGGGTTTGCTCATTTTGATTGGTGAACTCTGCTCCTGGTTTTCAGGGAGTATAATCTTGAGCTTTTTGTGCTAGGGCTGGAATAGGATCCCTGACTTGTTGCTCACCAAGGTGATGCCTAGGCAGCCCAGTTGTTTCTCATGCAGAGATTTGTTTCCTCCTTTATGTCTAGGCTCTGCCTAAGAAGTAGTTTGTTCCCCAAACAGTCCTGTTGTTTGTCCCAATGTTACCAGGATTCAGACTTTTTTCTGGGATTGGGATCCTCCCTACTGACTTGCTATCTAGCTAGTGGGACCTGTGCTACTGACTAATTGCCAAGACCTGGAATCCATTGTAGCTAGAAGTCACCTGGCTTAACCTTCCTGCTCTTCTGCCTCCTGTGCTTTTTCCCCTTTCCCCCCAAAGAGACAGCCCTTCACTGAAGATACTCCAGGGTGTCTATAGTTGAAAACTTGTTTTGATCTTTTTTGTTGTTGTTGGGATCTGTAAATTTAATGCCTATGTAGAGGCTTCATTTATCCTTGTGTAGGGCAAAGTTCCTGGAGCTGCTAGCATCAAGCCATTATCTTGGTTCTGCCCTGTAAGTTCAACTGTCTTACTTGATTTTCAAAATATTTGAGCTTTTCCAAGGCTTGAGATGAATTCATATTTTTCTTGTAGCCTTTAAATGTGGAAGATTTGAGTTTGTTAACTTTTGAAAGCTTATTTTTATTTTCCTTGTCACCATATTAATTTTCTATGGTTAGGTTTTTTGTTTATTTGTTCATTTTTCCAAGCTTATTACTTGACTTTGACTCTGTTAAGGTAGCGTTCTGCTTCCAGGTTGGAGCATGCAATGTCCCAAGCTTCACGTGTTTTGTACAGCTGTTTCTGAGAAGGTTCTAGGAACCCTTAGGTTTTCAGTTCTTGGGGGCAGGGCCAATATGGTGGCATGAAGGCAGCATTTCCTGAGAACTCTGACCCCCAAGACCTCCCCAAAACAAACAAAGGCTGACTTCTAGCCAAAATTTAGAGGGGTGGATCCCACAGAAAGACTGAGTAATGCATTTTCCCAGTCCAAGACAACTTAGAAGATGCCCAGGAAAAGTGTGTTTCACCAGGATGGGGGTTGGAAAAAAAAGCCACTGCACAGCCCAGTACAGATGAGTGCAGTCCAGCACAGCCCAGAGATCACCCACAACAGCTCAAAGGGGTGGTGACAGAACTCTGCTGCTCCTGGGTGAGTGTGGAGTGAGGAGCCCCGGTCGAAAAATCTGCAGCACAAATTGGGAGAAAGCAGCCTGCACCCCAAGACACAGTAAGGGAAGTCTGCTGATATTTCTCTGCTCTCCCCAAGGGTAGCACTCTGCTGTTTGCCTATACTCACATATTGCCCTTTGGACTTCCATAGAAACATAGTTAGATCACTCCTTATGGCCACAGGGCAGAGGGCAGTGTTGTGGTCATCTGCATATCAAAGCACAGGCTAGAAAGCATAAGACCTTGGAGGAATAAATGTCCCAGTGGGGTGTCCCCCTCAAAAAAAACCCCAAAGCCTTGGAAGTGCTGTAAATTAGTCTTGGGCTGAGGAAATGAGGAAACAACAGAAAAGAAGAATCTGACCATAGAGAATTACTTCAGTACCATGGAAGATCAAAACACATATTCAGATGACCACAAAATCAAGGTTTCAATATCCAAAACCTCCGAGAGAAATAGAGGGGCTCAGACTATGGATGAGCTCAAAAATGACTTTGAAAAGCAATTAAGGGAGGTGAAGGAAAAACTGGGAGGAGAAATGAGAACAATGCAGAAAAATCATGAAAACCAAATCAGCAGTTTAGTGAAAGATATACAAAAAAATTCTGAAGAAAATAATATGTTAAAAACCAGTTTAGGCCTAATGGAAAAAGCAAAACAAAAGGGAAATGAGGAGAAGAATACCTTAAAAAGCAGAATTGGCCAGCTGTAAAAGGAGAAAAAAAAGCAGTCTGAAGAAAATAACTCCTTCAAATGCAAAATGGAACTAAAGGAAGCTGATGACTTTGCAAGAAATCAGGAAGAAATAAAAGTCTTCCAAAAAAGCCAAAAATTAGAAGAAAATGTGAAATATCTCATTGGAAAAACAACCAACCTTGAAAACAGATCCAGAAAAAATAATTTTAAAATTATTGGGCTATCTAAAAGCCATGACCAGGAGAAGAGTCTAGACTTCATTTTTCAAGAAATAATGCAGCAAAATTTCCCTGAGATCCTAAAAGCACATGGTAAAATAGAAATCGAGAAAATTCACAGGTCCCCCCTGAAAGGGATCCCACATAAAAACTTTCATTAATATTATAGCCAAATTTCAAAACTCCCAAATCAAAGAGAAAATTCTAAAAGCTGCCAGAAACAAACAATTCAACAACTGAGGCTCCACAGCCAGAATTATACAGGATCTGACAGCATATACATTAAGGTCTCATAGGGATTTGGATATGATATTCCAGAAGAAAAAATATCTTGGTTTACAACCAAGAATCAACTACCCAGCAAAACTGAACATCCTCTTTCAGGAGAAAGGATGGACTTTCAATGAAACATGGGACTTTCAAACTTTCCTATTGAGATGACCAGAGCTGAACAAAAAGTTTGATCTCCAAGTACAGGACTCTGGTGAACCATAGAGGGAATGGAAGAGAGGGACTAACTATGAGGAACTTGATGATGTTGAACTGTTTGTATTCCTGCACAGGAAGAAACTATTGATAACTCATATGAACTTTCTCATTTACAAGAGCAGTTAGAAATAGCATATATAGAAAGGACATAGGGAGAAGCAGAATATAATGGTATGATGTGGTAAAGGTATGGAGTCAATGGGCAACGGGGGAAAGTACTGGGAGGAAGGAAAAGGAGATGAAGAAGAAGCTGAGAGATATCACATAAGAGTCAAGAAAAAGCTTTTGCAGGGAGGCTAGGTGGTGAGTGGATAAAGCACCGGCCTTGAAGTCAGGAGTACCTGGGTTCAAATCTGATCTCAGACACTTTATAATTGCCTAGCTGTGTGGCCTTGGGCAAGTCACTTAACCCCATTTGCCTTGAACAAACCTAAAAAATAAAAAGCTTTTTCAGTGAAGTGGATGGGGGGGGGTGAAGGCAAGGGGGAATGAGTGAGCCTTCATTCTCATCTGAAATGGCTCAGGGAGGAAATGGCATACACACTTAATAGGGTGAGGAAATCTGTCTTGTCCTGGAGAAAGATGGGAGGAAAGGGACAGCATGAGGGGAAATGGGGAGAGGGAAGGGGGGGAATAGGTGATAGAAGAGAAGGAATATCACGGGAGAGGGTACTCAGATGCAACACACTTTTGGACAGGGTAAGGATTAAAGGAGAGAGAGAGAATAGAATAAATGAAAGTGGGGAGAAAGGTACAGCAGTAATAGCAACTGAGGGAAAAATATTGAAGCAACTTTTCTGGTGGACTTATGATAAAGAAAGCAACAAACCACAGAGAAAGAGCCATTGAAATCTGAAAACAGACTGAAGTACAAATTTTCTTTTTCTCTGTCTCTATTCTTGAGGTTTCTCATCTTCTTGTGGGGAGGGGGTTTATTGTTATTCTTACGTTTACTCTTATAACATTCAATTTACATCAATGTATGGCATGAAAACAATGTAGAGACTGTCAGACAGCCTTCTGGTGGGGGGGGAGGTAAGGGAGGAGGGGGAAAATTATAGAATTCAGAGCCTTGCAAAAATAAGGGTATGTATTACTATTGTATATAATTGGAAAACAAATAAAAATGCTAAAATGTTAAAAAGAAAGAAAGAGAGAGAGAGAGAGAGAGAGAGAGAGAGAGAGAGAGAGAGAGAGAAAGGAAGGAAGGAAGGAAGGAAGGAAGGAAGGAAGGAAGGAAGGAAGGAAGGAAGGAAGGAAGGAAGGAAGAAAGACAAAGAGGAAAACAAAACCTAAAACAAATCCTTGTAAAAAATAAATAAAAGTAATAATAAAAAAGTTTTCAGTTCTTCCAGGGTGATTTGATCTAAGGAGAAGTGTATTTATTATTCTTCCATAGAACTGTGATGAGGTTTCTTGTTCCACTATGTCCACAACACTAGGGAGCTAGTGCTCCTCCTTGCACTGGAATTGCCACCCACAACTATGACCTCCAGGCAAGTATGGCCAGAACAAAAGATCCCTGCCTCAATGCTAGCAAAAAGACCCTTATAATCTCCTTATGACCACTTACCAATTTACCAATTGGGATCTGAGAGGTCTAGAAGCAATTAAAGTCACTACTCATTCAATGACTCCTAAGACCTGATCTTGCTTTGCTGGTGCTCAGTCTCAACTGATTTGATTTGTGCTAGACAGGGCTTCCCTTTTGCCCAGGTGTGACAGATCTTTCCTGCTGACCTTCTAAGTTCTTTTTGGCACCTGTGAGCTGAGAGATATGCAAACTTCTATTACAGCCAATGATTCAGCTGCCCCAAGGACTTTTCTACTGACCTTCTTCGCTTCAGCTAGAAAATTGATGTAATCTGTAGTTTAGTCCATGCCTTTACTCCTACATTTTGGTTCTGTCTCTGAAAGGGTCTTTGAACCACACATTCACTTCACCTCAACTCCCCCATCTTCCTTGTAAAACTTTTTCTTTACTCTTATTTAAGATAATTTATCCCAATGTAGCTCCCCTTCTCCATTTTTCGAGTACAATCTTCTCTCTCCCCTTAATTTCATTTTTTTAGATATCATCTCTTCGTATTCAACTCATCTGTATTTTCTGCCTGTTTATTTGTCTATCTTTTAAATTTTAATGCCCTAATAATAAGTTTTTATGAATCATCAATATCATCTCAAATAGGATTGTAAATAATTTAATATTGAATATCTTATGAATTCTTTTTCTTTTGCCTTTTTGAGTATCTGAAGAGCAAATTATCTGTTCAGCTCTGATCTTTACATCAGGAAAATGTGAAAGTCCCTTATTACATTGAATGTCAAATTTTAGTTCAATATTGCTATATAGTTCACTCTTGGTTGTAATTCAACCAATTCTGTTGTCTTCTGGAATAACATAGTCCAATCCATCTGATTCTTTAAAGTAGAAGCTACTAAATCATCTTATCCTGACTATAGCTCCACAATATTTGACCTGTTTCTTTCTGGCTTCTACTTATCATATTTATCCTTGAACCTGGGAGCTCTGGATTTTGGCTATAATATTCCTGGGAGCTTTCATTTTTGAGACCTCTTTCAGGAGGTGGTCAATGGATTCTTTCATTTTCTAATTTATCCTCTGTTTTTAGAAAATCAGGGCAGTTTTCAGTGATAATTTCTTAAAAGATGATGCCTAGGATCTTTTATTTTTGAACATGGCTCTTAGGTAGTCCATTTAAAAAAAAAATTCTATCTCCTGGATCAGTAGTGCAGTGGGTAGAGCACCGGCCCTGAAATCAGGAGGACCCTAGTTCAAATCTGGCTTCAGATAATAATTACTGAGCTGTGAGACTCTGGTTAAGTCACTTAACCACAGTGCATTGGGAAAAACATCTAAATTATATCTCCTGGTATTTTCCAAGTCTTCTGAACTGTGTTGAGCTTATTGTTCTATGTCTGCTCTAAAACTTTTCTTTTGGTCAGGAAAATGAATAATTTCCATATTAATTATCTTAAGAAGATTCTGAAGATCACTTGTAAACAATTTAAAGTACAAGTCACAGAGATCCTTTGTTGAACAAAATCACCATGTATTCAAACTCTACCACAAAGAGAGTGTAATCACAATGCATTGGTAGCCAATAAATACATGTTTGTCCAAAGCCTGTTTCATGAAGAATTAACATGAGTCACATAATCACATGGAGGTCAGGAAAAAGTGAAATTAGGACACTATAAAAGTCTTTGTAAAGAACTTTGGAATCCATAGCACATCATGGGATATGTTAAAGACCACCCAGCATAACTTGCCCACATCAAAGAGGACACTTTGCTCTATATATGTAAAGCTACCATTTATATGGAGCCATAAAATTTATAAATGCTTGATACATAGGGCATTTAATTTTCACAACAACCATGAGAAGCAGGTGGCAATATATTCAGGTTTGTACTCTCTGAATTATCATTTGAATAGTTGGAAGTTTAGCTTGAGAAAGAATCCCAGTGTCTGGTATCTTCTTCTGCCAGGTGCGCTTCACAATGTTCCTAAGAAAACTTAAATGGAAGTGATTCAGTTTTCTGGAGTAGTATTAATGAGCTATCTATGTTTCACAGGCATAAATAAGTTCAATGACTCCTTAGAACTGTGGTAGTCAGTCTAATGCCTCTTTTCTCCCACATTTTTTCTCAGAGACTCAAACACTGAGCTAGGTCTGGCAATGAAGGAGTCAACCTTATAATCAATGTGCACTGCCAAGTTAAGTGAACATCTTCACAGTATTCAAAACTTCTCCATTTACTACAACTTAAGGCTCCATATATAGGTGGTTTAGTGTTGGCTATGGAAATGTTTACTTTGTGTCAATTGTTAAGTCAAAATGAGTACAAGCAGCAGAGAACTGATCTATAATTTGTAATAACAGCTTCAGAGCCTGTATTAAGTGCACAGGAATCTGCAAACAAAAAAATCATACATCAGCCCTCCTTCCACTTGGGTCTTGGCTTCAGGCCTTTTCAAATTGAAGAATTTACCATAAGTGCAGAAGATAAAATCAGTAGGTGACTATACTCAGTGAAGGCTTTTAATAACATGACTGAAAACATCATACTAAAAAAAGCATGGGTAAAAGATTATAGCCTTCTACTGGTAGCTGGGAAAGTGAAAGCATCATCTACTATCCAGAATCCAAGGAAGCATGTTATCATGAAATCAATGTACAATAGTGAGGAATTTCTCCAGGGAACCAAATTTCAACATAATTTTTCATTTAAGTCCTCAGGGATGACAGTATCAAAAGCCTGGGTTCAATCCATAAATGTTGTATGAGATCTCTGTTTGGCTCCTGGACTTTTTCTTGGAGTTTTCAGACAGCAAACATCATTTTAATTGTTCCTTAACCCTTTCTGAAGCCACATTGGTGCTCAAGAAGGTGGGTCTCTTTTAGGGGAAGGATCAGTCTATTGAAAAAGAATTTGGGGACAGATAGATGGCGTAGTGGGTAGAACAACAACCCTGGTCAAGAGCACCTGAGTTTAAATTTGGCCTCAGACACTTAAAAACTGCCTAATTGTGACATTGGACAAATCATTTAGCCCCATTGCCTTACAAAAACAACAACAATAATAACAACAAAATTAGACAGAAGGATTCTGACAACAATCTTACTAGCATCAAAGGACAGTCTATTCCCATTACTTTTATAGATATGGACAATGGAGGCATTCTTGAACTCCCGGGGCATAGTCACCCCATGTCATGTAACTTGGAAAATTTTAGTCAGCTTTTGTGTGAGTGATGCAACCCTCACTTTGTAATTCTCAGAAAGAACTGAATCAGCACCAATTGAAACTTCAGCTAGGGATGGATTGCATTCAACTTCTGCATTGATTGATGACAATCTGTTAAGAAGATTTTGGAAGTGTTCATCCCATCTCTCTAGGATCATATCCCTCTCACTAATCAATGTGGTTTCATCAACTCTGAGTAGTTCAGATGCCCATATGCCTTTGTCCTATAAATAGCCTTCAAGGCATCATAAAAGCACTTAATAATGTTACTATCCATATAAAATTGAATTTTATTTGCCTTCTTACTGAGCCAAGAATCCAGCATCTCTCTAAGCTTCATATGTACTTTACTTTTGAATTAAATTAAATGATGCCTTTTCAGAAATGGATGAACTGTCCTGATGGTAACCCCTATGTAGATTTCTTTTTCATTTAGCAGTTTCTACATTTCCAAATCATTTTCATCAAATCAGTGTTGATATTTTTTAGTGTTCTGAATTGAATGAGAAAATGCTGCTCATACACCAAATCTCTGAAAGCTGCTCTCTTTTTTCTGTTCCCCTGTTACCAGTTGTGTGTTGGCTCAATTTTATCTCCAAATTAGACACAGACTGTTGTAAGAATATAAGTCATTCTCCAATTGAGAAATGATTAATGAATATGAACATGCTGTTCTCAGATAAAGAAATTTAAACTATGTCATATGAAAAAGTACTCCAAATCCTTAATAATTAGAGAAATGAAAATTCTCAGACTGGACAATATGACAAAAAAGGAAAATTTTTGAGCTTGAAGAGAATATGTGAAAATTGTTGGTTGAGTTGTGAACTAATCCTTTCTTGAAAGCAATTTGGAACTACACACAAAGGGCAATAAAACTGCATCAACTTTTATCTAACAATACCACTATTATGTCTGCATTCCAAAGAGATAACAAGAAAGGGCAAAAATTCACATGTATAAACATATTTATAATAACTCTTTTTGTAGTAGCAAAGAATTTGAAATTGAAGGAATATCCATCAACTGGAGAATGTCTGAATTAATTGCAATATATTATAGAGTACTATTGTTCCATAAGAAATCATGAGGGATAAGGCTTCAGAAAAGTCTGGAAAGACTTGCATGAACTCATTCTAAGTGAAGTGAGCGAACCAAAAAAACATTATACATACTAAGAGAAACTTTGTGTGATGATAAACTATGTTGGATTTGTTCATTTCAAAAGTACAATAATCAAAGATGTAAAAACTATCTTTACATGAAATTAGAAAAATAAATTATTTAAAAAGGAAAGCTTTCACTTAATATGTCTATAAATAGTCAAAAATTAAGTGTGAATGAAATTATCTCATACAGTCATGTTGCAAGTGTATTTTTAGGAAATTCTTTTAAGATTTTAAGTTGCAAAGAATGGGTTAGCACTGGCAGAGGGAGCATCCTGATTCAGGATTTGACTATATTAATGAAATCAGAGGTTCATCTCCTATTTCTGTCCTTAATTTTCAGTCCTTTTGTTTCTATTTTTCTCATAGTCTTCACTTCCTTTGAGACAGCATTATGTTTGACTTATTTCTTCTTTTGAACTGAAAGCCCTTGGAGGACAGGAAAGTCTTTCCTATTTTTCATCATTTCTTTTGTGCTGAGAACACTAGTTGTGAGCAACTTATTAAGCATGTATATGAAACCCTTAAATGTATGTTGATTGCTGAAATGGAATACTGAATTTCAAAGAGCATTTTATACATGCCAAGGCTTTCAACTTCTCCAAATTCTACTACTATAATTCTAATTCTATTAATTGATTTGTTAACCTTAAACAATATAATTTTATGTATACCATTGTTAGACTAATAAGGAGTTGAATATTGACAGTTATATGTACAACAGTTCCTTTTTTCTTTCTTTTGCACAAAATATTAGGGAATGTCTGTATTTCTTCCTCTTTCTAGCATAATCTTATTATCTATAGAAAAACACCATTGGATATCTTAAACTCAGTATGTTATTAGAATACTCAGATATTATTGTTACTCTTCTTCTGATTCCCCAGTTGAGCATTCCCATTCACTTCATTTCCAGGGTGAATTTTATGAGTAATCATTGATTCTTGCATTTCCTTCACTTTTTATATCCAGTCATTTAGTAAATTATTTTAATTCCATCTTGAATACATAATTTATAGTTGTTCTGTCCTTCCCATTCCTATTGTAACATTACTAATTTAGGCTGCCTTTACAATCCACAAAGATCACTGCAAAAACAAAACAAAGCAAAACAAAAAAACAGGACAAAGCAAAAAGAATGAAAGAAAAGAAAAATGAAGAAAAGGTATCTTTGCCTTATAACCTACTTTTCTTTTTATTTTCCCTTCTATATACAACCAACTATGACATTCTTTACTCAAAAGTTTTCAGTGGCTCCATTTTTTGCTTGTTAGGTGAATTCAGAATTCTTTTAATGTTATTCAAAACTCTCTACATCCTGGTGCCTCCTTAAGAATCATAGCAGATATACCCCATAAATCTATATGCTAAATAAATTGTTAACCTATACTTCCTGAAATTCATTGTTTTATCATCATCATCATCATCATCATAGTCTTCTTCATACTCTATAGCTTTAGAAACCATTTCTAGGTATCTGTATATCTATATCTATATCTATATATAAACATATAAGATGTGCAAAATTATAATATATAGTATACATATATAATTTTATTTTGAATTATGCTTTTGTAGTATACAATAACTGTCACTCAAATCTTTGATCTTTTCTATGCCCTGGTATATCAGGGAATTTATATCAATATCGTATAGTACTTTCCTAGGGACATATGTAAAAAGAGGAAAGGAAAAACTATCTGTGGAAAGTCAAGCAAGAAGAAAGTTCACAAGTCCCCTATTTCACTGAATGGTTTCCAATTTTTCTCTTTTGCACCTCCTCTTACATTTAGCCTATTCAACTTTTTATGGAGTTTCTTTATTTTTTTTTGTTAACTTTTGTGCCTCTTTTTCCAATTAGCCAAATTTTCCTCTTAAGGCATTCTTCTCCTCATTGACTTTTTGTACCTCTTTTGTTATTTGTCCTAGTCTTGTTTTAAAGGTGCAATTTTCTTCAATAATTTATGTCTACTTTATCAAGCTATTGACTCCTTTTCCATGATTTTCTTGCATCACTCTCAATTTACTTTCCAATTTTTCCTCTACCTAAAGAGGTCAGCTAGCAAAGCAACTGCTCAGTTCTCTTCTTCTGACTGGATAATCAACCCCCTTACTATCAGGGAACCAAGAGCTCAGGAAGCAGCTGACAATGTTGATTTAGTGTGTCCCAAGGCTTGCTCCTGGTTTGCTGTGATCTGGGTTACACTAGCAGAGTTTGCACTGGACTGCATTTCTCTCAACCTTCTAAGTCGTCTTGAACTGGAAAATTGTTTCATTCTATTTTTTGTATATTCTGCCACTCTAGAATTTGTCTATAGTAATTATTCAGTAGTATTTAGAGGGGTTTAAGGAAGAGCTTAGGTGATTTACTGACTTTACTCTGTCATCTTGGCTGCCTCCAGATTTTTTTTAATTTCATTATTCAACTCTGAATGACCCCATCTTTTAAAACTCTCTGAATAAAAATGATAGTGGCTAAGAAAATGTGAAGAATGTGACTAGATATCAATCTTATTATGTGTCACATTTAAGCAAAGCAAAGAGGAAAGTTCTTGTTTTTATGGTGCATTTAGATATGGAGTCTTTATTTAGTATACTTTTCTTGGGATCAAGAGTTTCTTTTTTTCTTTGATCAGTTTTATTTATCATTAAATATGGTCAAATGACAATTCACTATTCATAAGGAATAGACATTAAGATTAGAAAGTTATTAACAATTTAGGCTGAAAAATCTCTCCTTAATATGGCAGAACACATTGTTTTGAAACAAAAATTTTGATTAAGTATTCCACAATGAAGCTGGCTAAGTTTTTCCATTAAGAAAGTAATTTCCCTATTTCCATTCATTTATTTCTTCCAATATTTGTACCTTTTTTAATGGTATCTTTTTTAATTGATGTTTTATTATTCCAAATACATATAAAGTTTTTTCAACATTCATACACCTGCAAAATTTCCTTCCACCCTCCCTTCCGACCCCCCTCACTTCAGTGGTGATCATTCAGTTTAGCACTGTCCATACATATTTTAGATAAACATGATTACAGATTAGTCCATTTTTGAATGGGGAATTAGGATTAAGGGAAAGAGATACATAAGAGATATTTTTTTTAATTTGGGGTTTTTCTGATATTGTTTTGTTTCTTTTTCTTCCCATGGATGAGAATAGCACTGTCCATGGCCAGTACAATATAGTTGTCCTATTTTCCTTCTGAGAGGAAATGCTTCCATCAAAGTGGATCATCTCACAATGCTGTTTTTAATGTGTGCGTTGTTCTCTTGGTTCTGAGCCTTCTCTCAGCATCAGATCCTGTAACTCATTTTATGCTTCTCTGGAGTCTGACCATGGTTTTTTATAGAACAGTAATATTTTATAGTATTCATGTACCATAAATCGTTTAGTCATTCCCCAGTTGATGGAAGTCCCTCAATTTCCAATTCTATGCCAAAACAAAAAAAAGCCACTATTAATATTTTGGAACACAAGGAAATTTTCCCATTTCTTATGATTGTTTCTGGATATAGACCTAGAATCAGAAGTGCTGGGTCAAAAGGATTTAACAGTTTTATTGTTCTCCAGAATGGCTGGATGCATTCCCAGCTCCACCAACAATGCATCAATGTCCCAATCCTTCAAGACCCCTCCAACATTGATCATTTTCCCCTTTTTTCCTCTTAACCAGTCTGATAGGTGTAAGGTGATACATAATAGTTGTTTGAATTTTCATTTCTCTAATCAATAATTATTTTTTCATATGGTTATATATAGCTTTGATTTCTTCATTTGAGAACTGTCTGTGCCTACCATTTGACCATTTATCAATTGGAGATTTGATAATATTTCACCTTATTTTTATGATCCAAAATATATAATCTTGGAAATCTAGTTTATAGATTGCTGATAAAAGTCAATTTTAATATTTACCAAATTTATAAGCTATTATTTTACACACATAATGGAACATGAAGATCATTATATTAATTCAGATATTAATCTTTTTTACTAGGAAAAATGTTAACTTCCCCCCTTGAATTATCTAGATAATTGTCTTATTTCTTCCTTTTCCATTGTTTATTAAAATCAAATGCATCAAATGGAAGTAAGTCAGTCTGTAGAATCACAAAAAGAAATATCCTTATTCTAATACCATATGACATTCATAATATTGCTATTCTGGCAAAACATTTGAATTGAAAATGTTTAGGAGACTCTCAGAATCAAGTCCATTACATTTATCCTAATCACACATTGGGAGTGACTATAATCTCAAAATAGTCACATTTTTTCCTTTACAATCTTATTTACTGACAGTAGATGACTACTTTAAACAGATGGAATAAATGCTTATAAGACTTTGAATGTAAGATGTTTTCAAGGATTGTCAATCAAAGAAACACCTGTAGAAAATAATTTTGTAATAATGCTCTGAGAGAATACAAAATGAAACAATCCAGGTAAAGACAGGCTTTTCCTTCTTTTTAATCTTCCTTCCTTTCCTTTCTTTTTTCTTCCTTCCTTTTCTTCTTTTCTTCCTCCCTTGCATCATTCCTTTTCTTCCTTCCTTTCTCCTTTCTCTCTCTCTCTCTCTCTCTCTCTCTCTCTCTCTCTCTCTCTCTCTCTCTCTCTCTCTTTCTTCCTTTCATTCATTTTATTATTTGTTCATTCCACAGTTTCTAAAAATCACCTGCTGTTAAATCCTTTAATCTTGGCAGATATAATTTATTTTAATATTTTCATCCTTTCTATGTGACTGTTGAATCTTTTTTTACCAATAGAACCATGTTTTGCCTATTGAGCTTAATTTTATATGGATTTTCCTTTTGAATAAAATATTTTCTTCTATGATATGGTTTTACAAAAGGATAAGTTCACAATGATATCAAATATAGATCAATGTTTTGACAAAAAGAATCAGTTTAATTCAGATAAAAGCCAAAAGATTTATATTTTTTTAAATGTATGTAAAGCTAAAAGATTGAACTCAGAGAAGGAGCACATGAAAATGATCAGACCATGACTTGTTCAGATCCTAGTCTTATGTTCACACTAGCTTTGCAACCCAAGGAAGTCAAAAATTTATTTCTCCTGGCCCCAGTATTCTCATCTCTAAAATGGGAATATCAGTACTACCAAGTGATAAATTTACTGTTAGGAAAATGTTTTGCACATGCTAAAGTAGTAAAGAAATCTGAGATGTCACTATTTTAATAAGATTCTTGTTAAATTTTTGTTAACTAGCTAATCACAAATCTTCAGTTTAGCCTGCCTATATCTTGTTTGTACAGTTGTTTTCATATTGTTTCCCTATTTCATTGTGACTTCTTTGAGAGTAGGGACATTTTTGCCTTTTGCTCTATTTTCTTTGTCATTTATTGTATCCTCAGCATAGAATCTGGCACTCAATAGGCATTTGAAAAATACTGGTTGACAGATTTATTATTTTCTTTTCATTCATACTTGGAAAATATTCTATTCACATCTTAAATTTTATTATATTAAAAATAGGGGAAAGAAAAAAGAAGGGAAAGCAAAGGAAAGAAAGTGCTAGGAAATGTTTTGAAAATCAAGTCAGATAAAGGCAAAAACAACATTCCTTTGAAATGGATGAGGGTAATTACTCGATTTTCTTCTCTCCTTCTCCCCCTCTATTCACACATATGCAGAGTTAGTGAGGATAAGGCATAGTTTAGATCAGATTGAAATATTGCAAAACACAAACCTATATCCTAGTTCCTAGACCATTTCCTTGCTACTATGGGTATTTGCTAAATGTTTCTTCAATTTTATTGAATCAAGTCATTCTAGACCAAATTCTCTGTGGTATTGTCAGTGACTCCACTAGACTTGAGAGCAGTCATTTGACATTGCTTCTTTTAGTAAATGGAAACAGCAAATGGAAAAATGCTCCTAGGAATTGATTTACTCTCTTTCTCTCCATTCTCATTAGTAAACTACCTAGGAAAGAGGGGAGGAAGTATTTTTCCTCTTTCTATTCTCCCCTCCTTCCCTTTATGTCTTTTTTTAAAAAATCTTTTAATTATGTAAAACACATTCCTTAATTATTCCTGAATGTGAAGGAAAAATTGCATGAGATTTCTCATTTTTCTACCTCCTGGTAGAAGTTGCAATACATCATTATTAAAATATATATTTTACAGAAGCACAATTTTTGTCAATCACTCAATTTAGAGCTTCCTAGGTAGCAGGTAGTGTGGTGATTTTGTGGATTCAGAGAAAGACAGTCTGTTTTATTTTCTTGGCAGTAGTCAGAACCCTTCCACTATTTTGAAAACTGGAACTGAGAAGTGATGAAAAGGTTCTTTCCTGATTTCCCTTGCTAAAGTCTACAAACATAGGACCAGGGGGTGGCTAGGTGGCACAGTGGATAGAGCACCAGCCCTGGAGTCAGGAGTACCTGAGTTCAAATCTAGCCTCAGACACTTAATAATTACCTAGCTGTGTGGCCTTGGGCAAGTCACTTAACTCCATTGCCTTGCAAAAACTTAAAAAAAAACATAGGACCTCAAAAATGGAGTGTTAGTCCTTGTATCATATTCATAAAATAATGTTATGAGAATGGAGACTAAGTGTGGGTATGAGAGTGTAGATGGACAAAAGTTCTTGTGCATGCTATTGGACAAATCTAGCAGACATTTTCAGGAACTTTTCTTGCAGACTTTTCCCCTAATTTTTAGTGGGGCACTCAAGCCCCCAAAAGAGAGTCCTAAGATCAACATTACTAGCAACTGAATGTTCTTGAACTCACAGTTCCCCTACAAAATATCTTACACACCAGTCCTGTGACTAATATATAATATATAGGTTCATACCCATCATGTCCTAGGCTATGAAACAGAAAAATTCCAAACATGGGAAGGGTAAAGAACAAGGAGGAGGTTGGGTAAAGTCATGTAACTTATGGAGAGGGGGAGGGAAAAAAGGGTGAGGGTCAGAAACAAGGAGTATTAGCCCATTTACTGTAAGAGGAAAGATCAAAGAATCAATTATTCTAATATTTTGCTTAGTAATTAGTATAAGATGTCACTCTCCTAGGTTAGCTGCTTCACTTATAGCCCTGCCCCAAAGAGGGACAAATACACTTTGATCATCAAGATGACAATATAAAGTTTTAGGTAGTTTTGTGATGGGTAGCAAAGAAGAAAGTTTTCTTTCCCCTTAAAATTTCATTCTGACAGAATACAGAGAATCCCAGAAGAGATCTAAGAAGGTTGATAGAATTGGAAGAAATTTTACTACATTGGTTAGAATTGGAAGACATTTTAAAATATGAAGTATCACTCTAGAGAGGACCTTAGAGCTTATTTGGTCTAAAGTTAAGATTTTAACAGATGATTAACTTAAAATCACAAAGATAATAGTAATGCTCAAAGTGATAGTTTAAATACTGGGATTTGAACCCAGCTTGTTTGATTCAAATTCAAGTGCTTTTCATCACCAAATTAGTTGACATAGTAATTAATCTATGCCATGATGACTTTTTGTTCCAAGGCATTATACCTTATAAAATTCATTTAGAATTTAATTTTTTTTACTTGATGTAACTGGTTCAGAGTAAATTATACAACCTAAATACTACTTAAAATCATGCAATGTGAAAAATAACTTCCAATTTAGAATACTACTTGAGATAATGAATTTTAAATATGTTGGCAGGTCACTGAATAGTAACATTACTTAATATAGAACAATTCAAATGAAATGTTTCACATGAAAATATTAATGGTTATGAGAATATGGTTATACAAATGAAATTTCATGTACAGTAATTCATCATAGACCTATTAGCAACAAATGGACCCATATTTTGCATTCAATTAGTACAGTTACTATAATTGGGTATCTCCTTTTACTTTCCATGATTTGTTTTTAGGTTTTAATATTTCTTTTGTTGAGATCCGAATATTTTACCCATCTCTACTATGTACCTACTGTTTTCAGGGCACAAGAAAGTTTAAAAAAGGAATTAATCATGCAACAAAATTTTATTTACATATTAAGAATATCATTGATTTTTTTATAATGTAAAATATGTGCGCATGTTACACAAAGCATTTTAATTATTTTTTAAAAAGACTGATCACTATTACACTCAAATATGTGCCTATATATAGATCTAAGCATGTATATATATAAACACAGTTATATATATATATATATATATATATATATATATATACATACATACATACCTAACACACATGTATTTACACAAATGAATATAGATATATGCATATATATGTATATAATTCTATTTAGTTATGTGACAAAACATTATCTGGAACACTAAGGGCATATACAGATGTAACTTAAAAAAAAGAATGAACTATCAGATAAGCACCAAAGCTATTTAATCCTTTACTTCAATCAAGCATAAGTCTAATTGAACAACTTGGCTTTTCTAGGACCTGTGGGCTAAGAGATATTAGCTTTGTTCAACAAAGAAAGTGAATGAGCTTCTATTTTCTGGCTTAAAACAAGAAATCAATGTAGCAAGTTCACTTGTTTTTATAAGGTTTTCAAAAGGATTTCTTTAATACCTTCAATTATTAGTCACACCTCAGCTGTTCAATCATAAATGACTGTTTTATTTTCCCATCACTCATAAAAAGCCCATAATGCTATAAAGATTTATGTAAAACAGTAATTTGAGCAATATCCTTAATTATCATTGACAATTTAGAAACTCTTAAACAACCCACTATATCAGCTTGCTGTGTACAAATGTATCAGAAAAAGCCATTAGCTACAGTTTAAAGAGAATAAAAAGGTTCTCTTAGAGACCCTTTATGGCTATGGAATGGCTATTTATGGTGTCAGTACGGAAATAGTCAAGTGAAGTGGGAGGTAGTACAAGATTTCCATTCATGAGATTATTCATAATCACATCAATTTCCTTTCAGTCCTTTATCCTCTTGGCAGGATAAATGTTGTACAAGAGCATAAGAAAATAGAAATGGCAGATAAAAGGTCCAGATAGTACATATTTTTATTCAAATTCAGAATGATTTTCTTAGGAGAAATTATACTATTTGTGATGGTAACAGGTGAGCATCAATGACTAAATAGAGATCCAGAAGGATATCAAAAATTCAATCTCATTAATTTCATGAAGTATGTGTGACAGTAGTCACAAAAAATCTAATTTGCTTAATTGAAAGCACACTTTGAAGGCATCTCATGAGCACAGTGTATCATGCAATGCCTTTCTTGAAGTGTATGAAATAGAAAAAAAAGAAATGACTCAAAAATTGAATTGTTAATTATTGTAAAATTCCTTTCCCAGATCAGAGGTTATATCAGATATAATTCAATTGTTACTGAATTATGAATATAAGCTATATTTCTTTGAAAATATATTTTCATGGAACATACACAAATATGTGTGCAGACATTTGCATATATGTACATATATATATGACTCTTGTAAATCATAAAATTAAATATTGAGGGGAATATTTAAATGAATATTGGAAACATAATAATATTTTAAATACATTTTAAAGGGAATATTTTAGATGCAAGCCATCTCACTCACTGATAAATGTTTTGGATTACAACATGACTACACTGTAGATTTATGCTGATAATTAATATCAAAACAGTAAAATAGGTATTGCAGATTCTACTCATTTTGAAAGTATTCAAGTTAATGAAATAGAATCAAAAAAATTTTCATAACTAATGCAAAAAGATTCAAGAATCTGTTGTGGCAAAGAATTTCAAATGGAAGTGTTTTGCATACAATATTTTCTGTGTAATCGATTTACTTCTCCTAATGGGAGGACTGGTGGAATAATTAATTCTGTATGTTAATTTACAGAATCAAGCATTCTCTCTAAAAACCAAAGTATTATCACTACTATTCTAAATTTTATTAATTGATGTTTCATATTAAGTATGATGTCTTTTTGTTGTCAAGACTACAATATAGTTCAATTATTCAGTAATGATAATTAGAGAAAACAATACTTTTTGGGGTGTTGCAATAAGCTTTTGGAAAATTGTAGACTCGGTTTATTCAATCAATCAAATATTAATTATGCATTCCAAAAAAGTTACTTTACTAGTAAATTCTTAGAGTGTAAGCTGTTTCATTTTTATCTTAACTTTACAACCTCAATATTCCATCTTACATATATTAATTGCTTACTAATTGGTTGAGGTGAATGCTAGAATAATCTTGACTAGACTGAAGCCCCTCTGAAAAACTTTTTTTCAATTAGTTGTAGCCTAATTTTTTTATATTTCAAGAAAGAAAAGCATATATGATTTTAGTGTAAGTTATTTATAGTCACCAGAAATAGGTGAATAAAAGCCCCTCTTTAGTTTGCTCTCAAGCTACATTTATAGCATAATATTTAGATCCTGGTATTACATTTTAGTAAAGACTAAAAGCTAGAGAAGTTCATAGTTGATCATTGATTAAATAGATGAGTATGCATGATAACTAGCAACCAAAAGAATATGATGTAAATGTATAGTGAATTTTACATATGGAAATAATTCTTTGATGATACTGCTGGTCTGAAGACAGGAGTATTGGTAGAGGTAAAAGTAAATATATAAAAGATACTTTCTGATAATTGGAACCATCCAAAGGAATAGCTTACCATCTTAGGAGGTTTTCTAATGAAGGTCAGTTGATCATTTCTTGGTAATGGTACATAAATTACACACACACACACACACACACACACACACACACACACACACACATATATATATACATATGTATATATATATATGTATAAAAATATATATAATAAATAATAATATATATTATAAATAATTAAATGAAGAGTGAGGGAGATATTCACATTTGAATATCTCCCTCACTCTTCATTTAATTAATTCTTGTTACATGAACATATATATTTGAGAAAAAACTTTTATTTCATTTGACTGTTGTCTTTGCAGTGATAAATCAAACACATTGCTATAGTGACTATAGGTCTGAAAATGGTGGAAAGTAAAGGGTCACTCAAAAACTATCAAATCTGTGATCTTCTTGGATATATTGCCAATCAATAAGTGTGCTCTCTTCCTTATACTTGCAGCAAGCTCTTTGGGTAAGTCAAAACTCATGTGTAAACCTTGATCTTAAAACTTTTCATCTTCTCTCTGGAGCTACCTGATGTATCATGCAATTTCATGTAACACAGATTTTTCAACATTGGGATTTATACATATATATATATATATATATATATATATATATATAATGTATGTATGTATTCTTTTTTCTTTGTTTTGTCTATTCCCAACTCCATTAACATTTACACCAAAAATTAATAGTCTAGGGCAAGAAGAATGGGTTTTAATAATTCATTTTCAATAGGAGATTTGATAAATTTCTAAAGGTAAGGTGATTTTAAGATAATTATAATTTGAAAACTTTTCCTGTAGCTTACAGAGCATGTGTGTTGGATCTTCCTAGATAAAATGGAGTGATAATCACAAATATAATGCACAACATTTACAACATTCTATTAACCATATTTAGCCATATTTTAATGTCTAAAAAACATTATTATATAATGTTACTGCTCAGTATATTGTGCTGAGGAAGAGAGAACTGTTTCTTCCATCAAAGCATGGCACCTAACTCAATATTTGTGAAGTTAAAATGAACTAATATTTGTATCATGCTTAGCTACTTTAATTAAGTACCTACCACATAATAGGCACTTAATAAATGTTTATTCTATTTTCTCTCCTACATTGAGGGATTTTATGATCTAGCTAAAGATTGTAGTAAAAAGTAATATATGGGGTGTTTTACATGTTTAATACATAAATAATAATATATTTATATATTATATATCTTTAATATATGAATCTATAGGGTGAATTGCATGCCTCAATTCTTCCAAACCCCTTAAGACCCCCCCCAAAATAGTGAAAAGCTGGCGTAGTAATTTAGATGGTTATTATATTTGTATATGTTTATTTATAAACACATAGATAGCATTGTTACTGTTTAACAGCAATTTACCAATTCTATTATGCACAAATTATACGTATGTATTAATTTGAAAGGTGCCTAATTGAAAAAAATGTTATTATATAGGAAAAAAAGAATGAAATAGTAGAAAAGCTTGGTTAATGGGGGGTGATAATCTTTGCCATTATTTGCAGATGTCCTACAAATTTGTTGCAGGAATAGAAGAGAATTGTATGATAAATATGTGATAGAACAAATTACTTTGATTACAATGAAAATTTTAAAAATCACTAAATTGAGAACCACACACTTTTTAGGACTCAGCATATAGGATTTCAAAATAGTCAATGTGGAAGAAATATTGACGAAATTGAGATATATTTTGTTTTATTGTCAGTAGTTATTTTTGATTTAAAACACATGACTTTTGAATAGCACTCTTTTCATAGTTGCTATGTTCTATTTTTTTAAATATGTTTCCTATAATGTACACTGTATCTCCAAACCTTGATGAAAACGCTCCATAGTGTGGACAGTTTGGAAGTTATTTCAACTCTTGACTCTCAGACTTCTTTGTTTTTCTTTATTTCTTCTTTATAGTATATGTTTGAAAGCTTAAGTTATTTTTTTAACTTTGATATTATCCAAGGGTACATTTGCCTTCCTTCATAAACATTTAGTAAACAGCAGTGATTCAAAAGAGGTCCTGTGAGTTCTGATCAGAGGAAATAATTATTCCATCCTCCTCACTCTATAGATATTTGAGTAACTTAATGTAGTCAATATTTCTCCCATATATTCATTTGTAAAGGCATTTGAATTAGTTTGATCATTCTTCTTCAGAAAAAATGAAAACAATATGTCTCACCAATGTTTTGATTTAAAAAAAACACATTTTACCAATGTTACATAAAAATAAAATGAAACTTTTTTTCCCATAAATATATAGTGACTTAGGGAACTTACCAGATATATATCCAAATTATATAGCTTTGAGAAGAATATTGTAAAGCCATTATGTGGTGTCTGACTACATCTAACAATAATGAAAAAATGGCATTTGAAATCATTTTAAATAAATCTCTTAGGGAATAATCTTTAGTCCTATAGCTTACTCTCTCTGAAATACCCAGAGGCATGGAGACACTTGACTCTTATTTACCCTAGTATTAATAAGTAATTTTTTACTGATCTCTTATGTCCTACATTTATAAATTGGTATTCTCTTTTCTCCAAAGTGCTATTTTAATTAGGTAAAATATGTTCTAGTTCATGTCTATAGAAGAGTTGGACAAGTTCAAAATAAAATCTTCAAGAATTAGAAATGCTGCTTTAAAATATCAATCATTTATATTTGAGGATTAAATGATTATCCTATATTAATTAAAGATGTCCTTTCCATGTTTCAGAAACCTTTAAGCTTTTGCAACTAAGAAGACATTAGTTGTACTTGTTGAATAAGACTCTGAAATATCTCTTGGTCCTCTTATTTTTTTAAGAAGTGCAAAATCATGTTGCCATATGTATTTATCTAAAACCAGACCAATAGACCATGTTGCTTCCATAACCTTGTAGAATCCCGGAACTCAAGAGACAATGTCCTGGAGCAGCTGATACTTGGCTGGGGATGGGAGATTCCAGAAATAGGTAGATTATAAACAAGGAAATCACAAAATTCAGATTCAGGTAGCATGAGAAAAGATATATATTTTAATTCACAGATTATGGCACAAAGTTCCCAATTAGGTTCTTCAACAATGCAAAAAATATGAGTCCTTCTGATCATAGTAAGTTTAAGCAAGGAAGAAACAAATTAATGAGAATATAAAGGAGAGCTAAGTATGGGGAAAGGGAAAGTGGAGAGAAATACAGCTGAAATTAATAGCTGGCTGATCAGTTCAAATCAGAGAAAGTGTGCAGCATTCTTTTAAGAAGTGTAGCCCATATCCTGGGCAGAGAGGAGTTAGGCAAGAGGATGAGGCAGCACCAGGAAGGACTATAGAGTGGCTTAATATTAAATATAAGATTGCTCTTCTGTGCATGTATGAAGGAGTTAGAAATTATAGATTAATCTTAAATTCTTTAATTAGGATTAAGAATCTATAGTACCTTAGCTGAAGACATAAATTAGACTTGGAGTTAGGTCTTTCTTAACTCAAGGCAGTGTTGAGGAATTCATGATGTATAACTGGAAGGGTTTGGTGAGATAACTTGGAGATACTAGTATAGATAGGATTATATAGCAAGCTAGTACAAAGTTGATATAGGAATGGGGAAGGTTTAAATGTTTTTGCAGATTAACTACCTCAACAGAGTGTCTATTTGCTTAGGTAAAGTGTTTGCTTATGAGGGTTTTGTTTGTAAGGAACAATACCAAGAAAAGAAAGGATTACATTTGTCTCTTAATAATATAAAACAACATTGATTCATAATAATAAAAAAAGGAAAAAGGTTGCAATATTTCTTTCTGTCCAAAGTTTTCCTGCTTTTCTGGGGGAATTGACCCACATGATTTTAGAAAACTTGCTGACTAGTTGACTTACTCTATGATTAAGTTACATCTTTTCACCCTTCCAGTTATTTCTTATTTTGGAAAAGCAAATCTCAATACTGTCATTGCTTCTGGAAAGATTATGTCAATCAATCTCATTTTTTCTCTTCTCACTATCCCAGCGACTTTTCTGATGAACACATTCTTTGGCTGCCAATCTCCTGCTCATTGTCTTCTATGAAAGATTAAAATTTTTGAGGACAGGAATATTTTTGCATTTGTGTTTGTATTCCTAGCCATCATCACAATGATTGGCATCTATTAAAATGCTTAATGAATAATTTTCATTCATTAATTAATTTCTTCATGAATTCAATCATTGTATTTTTTATACAGATCTAATTCATGCCAATTCAATAAAATTAGTGTCCTGCACTTCCTTAACACAGAGGGTTTAAGATATGACATTGGTGGGGCAGCTAGGTCGCATAGTGGATAAAGCACCGGCCTTGGAGTCAGAAGTACCTGGGTTCAAATCCAGTCTCAGACACTTAATAATTACCTATTTGTGTGGCCTTGGGCAAGCCACTTAATCCCGTTTGCCTTGCAAAAACCTAAAAAACAAAAACAAAAAGATATGACAATGGAGAAGTCCAAATAAGGTACTCAATTTGTGAACTGCTCTAAGAGTGTACATGTAATTGTGAGAGTCAATGCGATGTTTTAAAAGATAAATGGATTATTCTATTAAATCATATTAAGATTGGTTAAAGAGACAACTTTTGAATCTGAAAGAAATCTATAAATAATGACATATGTATAAAAATTTTGGTAATTTATAAATATAAATATATATATATATATACATATATACATATATATATGTAAGCATATTAACTATATCACAGTATAATGTAAGGAACAACTTACTTTCCCTAAAACCAATAAGTAAAAGCCAAGAGAAAGGAAAACTTGTTTTCAAAACTCCCTTTGCCATTTTTACTAGTTGTATGAACTTTAGTGATCTGCTTTTTTCCCTATACCCCATCTTCCTCATCTATAAAAAAGGGAGGGATGATCTATACTTGTTTAGATATCTCTTTTTTTAAAAAAAATCATAATTCTATGGTCAGTTTGCAATCTGAAATGTGCTAGCTAAGTGGCAAATGCTTTGAGACATACCCCAGGAATGTTGGAAAAGAATGTCAGATGAAATAAAGCTTCAGGAAAACCAAAAATTTTCTCATATATATTCTAGCCCAGAAAAAGAGGATGGTTAGTAGTCCGTGAGCAGTCTTTCCTCATAATTCAAAATTGATATTGTTTCTTGTCTTCACAGAGGGGAGCCTAAAACCAATGACGCATTTGATCTCAAATAATCATAGTCATAGCAAGATATAAAATATAAACAATAGGTGATTATTATAGGAGATGATGATGTGACAGATAAACCAAAGAACCTGATACTATAAGTCAATCATAAAGACATGAAAACATTGTGATGTTCGATATGTGATTGAACATATTGGAGTCAAGTTATCTCATAGTGTTTGATCCTATATAAGATGACAGACATGAGAAAGAAGCCAACATCTACAGTGATTCACTGGAAGATGGAGCCATATGTCATGAACTGAGGCAGTGGGAGAAATTCCTTATTCATTTCTGTCTCCAGGACTGGGGTTGACAAAGAGGGAAAGGAGGAAGACTACATTATAGCCACTTCAAACAGTGCATAGACTCCACAGTGCCTGGTCCAAAATAAGAACTTCATAAATGTTTGTGGACTGATGACCAGAATTTTAGTCAAGTGTTAGCAGTGATATCCAATCTGGGGTGTACAATGTAGACTTAGCAATTTGAGACAAATCTTATTTTTGAATGATATCTTAATCCAGAAAGTAAAGTTGGGAATATAACTAACTAAAATCAAATTGCAATACAAAGATAATGTACAAATAGGTAGTAAACACATAAGTTGATAATAACTCATATAACAAATGCAATAGAGTTTAAATTATTTCACTTTAATCAAATCAGGAGAGATTGCAAAATGTGAGATTGTAAGACTCTTGAAAAAGCCTGATTCCTCATCCCATTAAAAATAAAATAATATGATATTTTTGAAATTAGAAGACAGCTACTTGGAACTATAACAGATAGAGAACAAAGTAAAAATAAAATAAATTCACTAGTCAGTTTTTGAATGAAAGCACAAATTAAAAATACCTTGGAATATAACAGTCAAAATCCAGATATTTCAGGTCAAATAAAAAATAGATAATGCAGTCAGAAAAAAAAAAATTAGCAAAGCATTACAGTGAGGCTATACAAGACCATACTGCAACTGTTACAATCAAATTGAAATTTTATAATGAAGTATTCATTGAAAATAAAATTGTATAATGAAGGATACCAAAAAGGCCCCAAATGCTCAAAACCAGGAATAACCTTTCTTGAAAAACTTTGTATAATCTTATGAGGATAAAATGGATAATTAAGAGTTATTATGAAAAGACCAATTGTTTTAACACGCAATCACATGAGGAAAGAAAAAGAAATAGAATATGTATGCATTTCAGCATTTACAGAGGACTTTCAAAAGATCAAATATTTATATTCCCTACTGGTAGATGGAAAATATTGCCCCTCTAGAATGTTATTTTCCAGTTTCATAGAAAGAATAAAGAAATGGGATCAAGGGAAGATTCCTTGTCAAATGAGAAAACAATTATCATGAAGAGAGTTTAATATAATGGAATATTTGAGCCACAGGGAAATTTTTCCAGTGATGAAATTGTTCTTTTCTCATTACTTCATTAATGAAATCTTAGAACCAGTCACAATAGGAAAAAAAAAGGAAAAAGAAAAGTGGGAACTGGTAAACTCTTCAAAAAATTAACATAGCTATTTAAGGAAAAACCCCTCAAAAGTGGTACTTCAAAAATGTCAGTTACAAGAGGAACAACACAAAGTAGTTACAAAAGTTTAGATTTTGCAAAAGGGTGAATAATAGAGAAAACAAGTTAAATAATTATTTTAGCAAAAATCTCAGTCTTGTAATCAAGATGTTGGAGTTGAGGTGAGACCTGATCTAAACTCTCCAAAATTACCCTCCAGAAAATTTTAAGGTAACTCCTCAAATTGATTTTTATAGTAATAAAGCCAACAAAACGTTTAAATGCAAAAATTTTCCAGACTATGACAAGAAAGGATGTCAGCAAGAAAGAACTGTTGCATCAAGTTTGTGGTCAGACTTGGAATAAAGCATATATGTAGCAAAGTCAATTTTATTCATTGGAGGTGGATACAGAAACAGCAGCAGCATCAGTTTTAGGAACTCTCAGTCTACAGATGGTAAGAGATGGTAAATAGAAACCTTGGCTAGCATTGGGTTCAGAATACTGTTGCATTAAACATATATAGTGTTGGGCCATAGTTCAGAAGAACAAAGATTCTGGTCTCAGACTAAAGGTGAAAAGGGACAATTGCAAATGTGGTGACAGATTAGCATGGGACCAAGTTACAGTTCCAGGACAGAAAAAAGTTTGGGTGAGAGCTCACAAAGGAATAGGGACCCTGGTCTCCATTTAAAGGGAGAAAAAACAGTAACAATCACAGGCACAAGAGAACAGGGGGCCTGATCATAGTTTAGGGCCAAGAAGAACATTAGCACTTGTAAATAGAGGGGGACATGGTCTCTTCTTGGGTAGAAATGAGTACTGGTCAAGAGAGCAAGGAAGACACTTCTCCTGAGATGATACTACCTAGAAAGCTCTGAAAATTTATACCTCTCCAGAGTTAGCTCTGAAAACAACAGTATGAAAAAACCTGATAGTTGAGAGACAGCATCCACTTCACCACAGGAGCAGAGCTCAACTTTAATAAAAGATTGAAAATCAAGAAATAGGTTGGGAAAGCAACAAAATTCTATCAATAGAAAGATCAGTTTGTAAGATTAAGATCCAAAACTCAGAATAAGAAAACAATGCCAATATAGGTACAAGTTAAATCTCAAATTTTAAAAAAATGTCAAAAAAGGTCAAAAAGAATCCTGAAAAAAATCTCAAAAAGAATTTGAAGGATCAAATAAGAGAGGCAGAAGCAAAAATGATAAAAGAAATGAGAATGATGCAAGAAATAAGATGAAAAAACTGAACATAGTAAAAAAGGCACAAAAATATTGAAAAATATAACAACTGAAAAAAGAAAATTGTCTAAATGTCAAAACTGGTATAAAAAAAAACACTAAAAATAACTCCTTAAAAACTAGAAATGGCCAAAGGGAAAAAAGAGATATAAAAATATGAATAAAAGAAAAGGACAACTTAAAAAGTAAAACTGACCAAATGAAAATAGTATAAAATTTCATTTAAGAGACTACTTACTTGAAAATTAGATTTAAGCAAGTAAAAAAATTATTTTAAATAGCTAGAAAAAAATGCCAACAAAATTTTTCTGTAAGAACAAAAGAATAAGAATCTCAAAGGAATAATTGGAAAAATGAGAAAGAACATGGTCTACCCTTATGAGATCTCAAATTGTGTTACAAAATATTAAGCATCAGAAAAATATATTACTTACAAGAGGCAAAACAGAAAGTTGCCTGAGGTCTCCCCAGTTACCTTAGAAACAAAGCAAAAGCAAGTATCTAGATGGATTCTGGAGTGAAAGTACCCACCAAATAACATAATGAAACAATTATGCAGTTCACAATACTTCGAAGGACTTCAGGAAAGGTCTGCCTATCTTGGACCGTATGAGAAAACAGCACAGCACAGAGGGTGTCCAAGTAAGCCAACCAGTCCTATTTTCCATAGGACAAATCAGTAACTGAAGTTCTTTATCCTAGCTCATCAACTTAAAGAGATGACAAGTCCCTTGTGGAGTCCCCAATATACCCCACCCCTGAAAAGGAAAATTGATAACCTCAGAATCATAGTACAACATGCACAACTAGATATCTTGGAAGGGCGGTAGGAAAGGTCTTTCACATGTGGGCAAAAGGGGAGCACAGTCCAGCATAGGCCACGCCAGCATAATCGAAGCCATAGCACAAAAGGAGCAAAAGTTGGGAATCACTGAATCAATCACCCAGTATCTGCTTCCAGAACTCTCAGGTTTCAGATGGTAATGGAGTCAAATAACAGGCCAGCAGATTATAAAAGTCTCTTTGCTCACACAGAGGCAGGATTCTTTTGCTTTGCCCATACTAGGATCCAGATCATAGACTTGGATGGCAGACCCAAGACAACCACTAAAACAATGAGATTTTGAGCACAATAGAACAAGGAGCTTCTTCAAACTTCCAGGGTAGAAAGGAGTGCTTGTCATCACTCAAACTAAAGGACAGGTCAGGAGAGTATTAAAAATCTCTCCTTAGATTATACTATCTTGGAAGAATTGAAAACTTAGAGGTTCCTAGGAGTGACTCTGAAAACAGCTGTACAAAACATCTGAAGCTTGGGACAGTACCTCTGCAACCCTGGAAGCTAAGTTCTATTTTAAGAAAGTTAAAGGTGATTTAACAGGGTGGAAAAAAGAGCAAAAACAGAAAAAATAATCTGAAAATAGAAAGTGACTATAATAATAAGAAAGATCAAAATAGACACTCAGAAAAAGGTAAAAAAATCAAATCTCTTATATCCAAAGCCTCCCAGAAAAAATGAATTTAATGCAAGACATAGGAGAACTCAAAACAGGAATTTTGAAAATCAAGTAAGATAAGCAAAAGAAAAAATTAGAAGAAAAATGAGAATGATTCAAGAAAATCATGAAAAAGGAGTAAGTAGCATGGTAAAGAAGAGACAAAAAATAATACTGAAGAAAATAACACCTTAACACAGATTAGTCCAAATGATAAAAGAAGTACAAAAAGAGAATGAGAAGAATACCTTAAAAGGCATAATTGGCCAAGTGGAAGAATAGGTACAAAAGTTCACTGAAGAAAATAATAACTCAATAGAGAATTGAGCAAATGAAAATAAATGTTTTAATGAGAAATCAAGAAACAATTTAATAAAACCAAAAGAATGCAAAAATAGGAGGCAATGTGAACTATTCTATTGGAAAAAACAATTGACTTGGAAAATAAATCCAGAAGAAATAATTTAAACATTATTGAACTACCTGCAAGCCATAATCAAAAACACAGCCTAGACATCATCTTTTGGAAAACTGCTCAGATATTCTAGAATCAGAGGGTAAACATGGAAATGAAAAGAATTCACCAATCATCTACTAAAATAAATTCTCAAGCACCCAGAAAGAAATGAATCCATTATTGTATAGCCACATTCAGAATAACACACAATTTTCAGTTTCTACATTTGAATAAGATTTGGAGTATGATTTTCCAGAAGGCAAAAAAAGCAAGATTACAACTAAGAATCAACTACCTACCAAAATGAAAATAAATATTTAGTATGAAAACAACAGACATTCAAAGAAAAAGCCTTGAATGCATTCTCAATGAAAAGAACAGAGCTAAAGAAAAAAATCTGACTTTCCAATATGAGACTCAAGAGAGTTATAAAAAGGTACATAGGAAATGGAAATCATAATGGAATTAATAAGGTGGTACTAATTACATTCCTACTTGGGAAGCTAAATTCACTAGAATTTTCTAATTGTCAGATAAGTTAGGACTATATAAAGACAGAAGGCACAGGCATGAGTTAAATTTGAAGGTATGACATTCAAAAAATAAAATTAAGGGTAAGAGAGATTATGTACTGGGGATAAAAGGAGAAGAGAATAGAATTGGACAAATTATTTTGCATAAAAGAGACAAGAAAAAGCTTTTAAATTAGAGGAGAATAGGGAAGGATATAAAGGGGAATGAGTTACCTTCATCAGAAATGATTCAGAGAACTCAATTTTACTCTACAGGAAAGTAGGAGAGAAGGAGAAGAAAGGAATGATAAATAGAAGGGTAGATCAGGGAAAGGGGAAGTCATAAACAGAACACTTGAGGAGGGCCAGGGTGAAA
The DNA here is from genome assembly GCF_037893015.1 of Macrotis lagotis. NCBI lineage: Eukaryota > Metazoa > Chordata > Mammalia > Peramelemorphia > Peramelidae > Macrotis > Macrotis lagotis. The sequence goes on from NW_027422357.1 coordinate 125,413, forward strand.
AGAAAGAAAATAGAAGAAATGGGAAAAATAAAGGATATTGGGAAAATAAGTTAGTAACTGTGAGAAACATTTTTGAAGTAAGATTCACACATAAAGACCTCATTTCTCAATCATACAGAAAATTGGGTCAAATTTATAAAATTGAGGCAATTTTCAATTGATCAATGATTAAAAGTTTATGAATATTCAGATGAAGTAATCAAAGCATAGTTACATAAAAAAGTTCTCACTATTGATTGGAGAAAAATAAATTAAAACAATTTTGAAGTAATATAGCTTACTTATAGGACTCCTAATAAAACAGAAAAGGAAAGTGATAAATTTTGGAATGGGGCGTGGGAAAAATGAGATCATTAATGCACTATTGGTAGAGTTGTGAATTTAACCATTCTGTATAGAAATTTGGAACTATGTCTAAAAGGCTATGAAATCATGTATAGCTTTTTATATAAAAATACTACCATTAGGTATGTTTCCCAAAAGAGACAAAAAAAGGAAAATAATTTCTATGTGCAAATACTTTTATAACAACTCTTTTGTTGTGGCAAACAATTGGAAACTGAATGGATGTCCATTAATTGGGGAATGACTGAGCACTATTCTGCGATAAGAAATGACTACAAAATGCTCTCAAAAAGAACTTGTAAAGACACATAACTGATGTAAAGTGAAATGTACTGTCTACAAAGTAGAAGCAATATTGTATGATTAATTTTGAATGACAACAATTCTTAGCAATACAATAATCAAGTAAGTTCTGAAGGAATTTTTCTTTTTTTCCCTATTAAAAAGTTTATTTATTTTGAGTTTTGCAATTTTCCCCCTCAATCTTAATTCCTTCCCCTCATCCCCCCCCAAAGAAAGCAATGTGTCGGTTTTTATGGTGTTTCCATGTACGTTGATCCAAATTCAGTGTGATGTTAGAGAAATCATATAATTAGGGAAGAAACATCAAGTATAAGAGATAAGATCAGACAATAAGATATCAGGGTTTTTTTTTCTAAATTAAAGGGACTAATCCTTGAACTTTGTTCAAATTCCATGATTATCTGAAGACAGAAGGTATTCTCCATTGCAGACAGTTGAAAATTGTACCTGAATGTTGCACTGATGGAATGAGCAAGTCTATCAAGGTTGATCATCACCCCCATGTTGCTGTTAGACTGTACAGTGTTTTTCTGGCACTGCTCATCTCGCTCAGCATCAGTTCATGCAAATCTTTCCAGGCCACAATGAATTCCCATCCTCCTGCTTTCTAATAGAATAATAGAGCTCCATCACATACATATACCACAGTTTGTTAAGGCATGCTCCAAATGAAGGACATTCACTTAATTTTTAATTGTTTGCCACCACAAGCAGGGCTGCTATGAATATTTTTATACAACTGATTATTTTTTACACTTTTTCATCATCTCTTCATGGTATAGACCCAGTGGTGGTATTGCTGGATCAAAGGGTATGCACATTTTTGTTGCCCTTTGGGCATAGTTCCAAATTGCTCTCCAGAAAGGTTGGATGAGTTCACAGCTCCACCATCAGTGTAATAGTGTACCAGATTTCCCACAACCCTTCCAACAATGATCATTATACTTTCTGGTCATATTGGCTAGTCTGAGAGGTGTGAGGTAGTACCTCAGAGAAGCTTTAATTTTCATATCTCTAATAATTAATGATTTAGAGCAATTTTTTCATATGACTTTGGATTGCTTTGATCTCCTCATCTCTAAATTGCTTTTGCATATACTTTGAACATTTGTCATCTGGGGAATGGCTTTTTTAAAAAATATGATTCAGTTCTCTATATATTTTAGAAATGAGTCTTTTGTCAAAATCATTAGTTGTAAAGATCGTTACCCAGTTTACTACATTTCTTTTGATCTTGGTTACAGTAGTTTTATCTGTGCAAAAGATTTTTAATATAATATAATCGAAATCATCTAGTTTGTTTTTGCTGATGTTCTCCATCTCTTCCTTAGTCATAAACTGCCCCACTTTCCATAGATCTGACAGGTAAACAGATTTTCTAATTTGCTTATTGTATTCATTTTTATGTCTAAATCCTGTATCCATTGGAATGTTATCTTGGTAAAGGATGTGAGATGTTGGTCTAAAAAAAAGTTTCTTTCATACTAACTTCCAATTTTCCCAGCAGTTTTTATCAAAGGGAGAGTTTTTATACCAATAGAGGGACTCTGAATTTATCAAACAGCACATTACTATAATTGTTCATGCTATTGCACCTAGTCTATTCCACTGGTCCACCACTCTGTTTCTTAGCCAAAAACAGACAGTTTTTATGACTGATGTTTATAATATAATTTTTAGATCAAGTAGGGCTAATCTCCCTTCTGTTGTACTTTTTTTCATTAAGTCCCTGGAAATTCTTGACCTTTTATTTCTCCATATGAATTTACTTACAACTTTTCCTAACTCAATAAAGCATTTTTTTTGGAATTTTGATTGGTAGAGCACTAAACAGGTAGTTTAGATTTGGTAGAATTGTCATTTTTATTATATTATCTCTACCTATCCATGCACAGTTGGTATTTGCCCAATTATTTAAATCTCATTTAATTTGTGTGAGAAGTTTTTTATAATTATTTTCAAAATGTTTCTGAGTCTGCCTTGTCAAATAGACTACCCACTATTTTATGTTGTGTTTACTTTGAGTGAGATTTCTCTTTCTAGTTCTTTCAGTTGTATCTTGCTAGTCATATATAGAAAAGTTGAGGATTTATGAGGGTTTATTTTATATCCTGCAACTTTGCTAAAATTGCTAATTGTTTCCAATAGTTTTTTGGATGATTTCTTGGGATTCTATAGATATACAATCATGTCATCTGCAAAGTGTGAAAGTTTTGTCTCTTCCTTCCAATTTCTAATTCCTTCAATTTCTTTTTCATCTCTAATTGCTGACATTAACATTTCTAATATGATATTGAATAGTAGTGGTGATAGTGGCCATCCTTGTTTTACCCTTGTTCTTATTGGGAATGACTCTAGCCTCTCCCCATTGAATATAATGCTTGTTGGTGGTTTCAGATAGATACTGCTAGTTGTTTTAAGGAATAGTACATTTAGTCCTATATTCTCTAGGATTTTTAGTAGGAATGGATGCTGTATTTTGTCAAAAGCTTTTTCAGCATCTTTTGATATGATCATATAATTTCGGATAGGTTTGATGCTGATATAATTGAGTATACTAAAAGATTTCCTAATATGGAACCAACCCTACATTCCTGGTATAAATCCTACTTGGTCATAATGTATTATCCCAGTGATAACTTGTTTTAATAGTTTTGCTAAGATTTTATTTAAGATTGTTGCATCTATATTCAGCAGGGAGATAGGTCTATAATTTTCTTTCTCTGTTTTAACTCTTCGTGTTTTAGGTATCAGCACCATATTGGTTTCATAGAACGAGTTAAGCAGATTTCCATCTTCCCCTATTTTTCCAAAAAAGTTTATATAGATTGAAACCAATTGTTCCTTAAATGTTTGGTAGAATTCACTTGTGAATCCATCAGGCCCTGGAGATTTTTTCTTAGGGAGTTCAAAGATGGCTTGTTGAATTTCTTTTTTTCTGAGATAGGGTTGTTTAGGTATTTAATCTCTTCTTCATTTAACCTGGGCAACTTATATTTTTGTCACAATACATCCATTTCATTCAGACTGTCAAATTTATTGGCATTGAGTTCGTCAAAATAATTTTGAATTATTACTTTAATTTCCTCCTCATTGGAGGTAAGTTCACCTTTTTCATTCATAATACTAGCAAATTGGTTTTCTTCTTTCTTGTTTTTAATCAAATAGCCTAGAGATTTAACAATTTTATTGGCTTTTTTTCATAAAACCAACTTTTGGTTTTATTTATTAATTCAGTAGTTTTTTGCTTTTGATTTTATTAATTTTTCCTTTAATTTTTAGAATTTCTAATTTGGTATATAATTGGGGATATTTAATTTGTTCTTTCTCTAATGTTTCAGTTGAATATTTAGATCATTGATTTCCTCTTTCTCTAATATATTCATGCAAAAATTTAAGATATAATATATCCACTGATAGCTGCTTTAAGTGAATCCCATAGGTTTTGGTACATTGTTTCATTATCGTCATTATCTAGGAGAAAAATGAATAATTCTTTTTATAATTTGTTTTATGTCCACTCATGTTGGGGGCCGCTCTGGACCAGGACCACCTGAGTGGACCGTGAGACACCCAGAGGTCGGAACTTGCCTTTGGGTACTGGGATGGGCTCAGAGTGGGTTGGCTCCACCCTCAGGGCAGAACTCGGGAGGAGCGAGACCGCCTACTGGGAGGGATTAAAGAAAGGGATATAAGGGCAGACACAGAAGGGCTCAGGGGGATTCTTTATGTGACACCAATAAAGAAATAAACCTCTCCTTGGGTGCTCTGCCTGGTTATTCTCCCCTCCCCCACCCCGGGTGGGGAGCCTGAGATGTCAGAAGACCCTGGATTAGGGTAAGTAGAGGGCGGTGGTCGGGGGACCATCCCAGGAACCTCCACAGGTGGCGCCCGAACAGGGACCGTTTAATTGGACCGCCTATCCCCTTAAGCAGGCTTAAGAGGGACCCCCAGGCAGCCTCGGGTGTAGGATACCCAGGAGGATGGGACAGGGGAAAAGTTTACCCGTGATTAAGCCCGAGGAGAGAGGAGTTATTGCTTGCCAACTGTATAAACTGTGCAAGCATAGTGGGACTGAAATACATATTAAGACATGTAGAAAGTTTGTAGAGCGGATATGGGATATTTGTCCTTGGATACAACACTCAGGCATAAATCCGGAGAGGTAGCAAGTAGTGGGGCGGCAGATGGCTTCTTACCAAGAAGCCTGTCCCGGGGTGCTAACCTCGAAGGACTTTACAATATATGGGATTGTAGGTGCAATCCTTTGTCCGCAAACCCAAGCTCCTCCATTACAGCGAGATAGTGGGGATTCTTTATGTGACACCAATAAAGAAATAAACCTCTCCTCGGGTGCTCTGCCTGGTTATTCTCCCCTCCCCCACCCCGGGTGGGGAGCCTGAGATGTCAGAAGACCCTGGATTAGGGTAAATAGAGGGTGGTGGTCGGGGGACCATCCCAGGAACCTCGACACACTCATTCTTTAAAATGAGGTTATTCAGTTTCTAATTTGTTTTGGGTCTATATCTCCTTGGTGTAGTATTGCATATGACTTTTATTGAATTGTGAACTGAGAAAGATGTATTTACTATTTCAGCCTTTCTGCAATTGATCATTAGATTTTTATGCTCTAGTACATGGTCAATTTTTGTATAAGTGCCATGTAGTGCAGAGAAAAAGGAATATTCCTTTCTATCCCCCATTCAAGTTCCTCCATAAGTCTAGCATATCTAGTTTTTCTAACAACATTTACCTTCTTAACTTCTTTCTTGTCTATTTTATGACTCAGTTAACCCAGATCTGAGAGCAGGAGGTTGTGGTCTCCCACTAGTAGAGTTTTGTTGTCGATGTCTTCCTGTAGTTCTTTCAGCTTCTCCTCTAAGAATTTGGATGCTATCTGATTGGGTGCACACACACACACACACACACACACACACACACACACACACACACACATATTATATATATATATATATATATATATATATATATATATATATTCAGTATTGAAATAACTTAATTGTCTATGGTACCTTTTAGGAGGATATAGCTTTGTTCCTATTTTTGCAGCTGCTTTGTCTAAGATAAGGATTGCTACTCCAGCTTTTTTCACTTCAGCTGAAGCAAAATATATATTGCTCCAAACTTTTGCCTTTACTCTATATGTATTGCTCTGCTTCAAATGAGTTTCTTGTAAGCAGCATATTGCAGGATTCTGACTTTTAATCCACTCTGCTATTCACTTACATTTTAAGGAAGAATTCATTCCATTCACATTCAAAGTTATGATTACTAATTCTTTATTGCCCTCCATGATACCTTCCCTCTGTTTGTATTTTTCCCTTCCCCATCCATATTTCCCATTATTTTGTTTCTGAATACCACTCAATTCAGTGTGTTTGTCCTCCTATATCTACCCCCCTCCCCTTTATTTCCCTTTTCTCTTTTTTCCCTTTTCCCTTCCCTTCCTTATGTTAGTCCCCCCTTTTTCCCCTTCCCCCTCCCTTTCTCCATCCCCCTTCACCTTTTCCACTTTTAATATTTGAAAGGTTAGATCTTTTTTTAAGTTAACTGAGTTTGTGTGTAAATTTACTTTCAGCCAAGTCTGATGAGAAGATTCAGGTGTTTCTCATCTCCTCCCTTCTTCTCCTCTATTACCACAGGTATTTTTGTACCTCTTAGTTTAAAGAGATTTATCCCCATTCAATTCCCTCCCTCCTCCAGTCTCCTTCCTGTCCCCCTTTTTAAGGAGGTAATGTTTTTAAAATCATTCTATCTGAGTCATAGAAAATTTTGAGTATCCATCACTTCTAGCTAAGTACATTCTATCTAATAGAGGTGCAGTTTTTGAGAGTTATTAGAGCCTTTCTCCCAAGTGGGTTTAAATCCAGTTTCATTCCATTGGATAGTAGTCTTATGGATAAGTCATGAATGTCCATCACTTCTGGCTAGGTATATTCTCTCTGTTAGACTTATAAATCTCAAGATTTATGAGATTCTTTTCCCCCATGCTGTTATATAGCCAGTTTCATCTTATTGGGTAGCAGTTTTGTTTTCTTTACCCCCGCTCCCTTTCTTGTGTCTCATGAATCTCCTGTTTGATGTCCAAATTTTCTATTTAGCTCTGGTCTTTTCATCAGGAATTTTTGGAATTCTTCTATTTCATTAAATGTCCATCTTTTCCCCTGAAAAAGAAGGTTTAGCTTTGTGGGATAGTGGATTCTTGGCTGCATTCCAAGCTCCCTTGCTTTTCAGAATATCTTGTTCCAAGCCCTTCAATCCATTAATGTTGATGCAGCCAGGTCCTCCATAATCCTTACTGTGGCTCCTTGGTATTTAAATCGTTTCCTTCTGACTGCTTGCAGGATTTTCGCTTTTATCTGATAGTTCTGGAATTTGGCCACAATATTCCTTGGTGTTTTCATTTTAGGATCTCTTTATGGAGGGGATTGATGTATTCTTTCAATAACTACTTTACCCTCTTGTTTCATGATATTAAGGCAATTTTCCATCACCAGATCCTGTAATATTAAGTCAAGGCTTTTTTTCTCTTCAGTGCTTTCAAGAAGTCCAATACTCTCAGATTTCCCCTCCTTGACCTATTCTCAAGGTTTTGCTGATGAGGTATTTCATATTTTCTTTTATTTTTTTCTATTTTTTGATTTTGTTTCACAGGTTCTTGCTGTATCATGAAGTCATTGGTTACTGTAAACTCCAGTCTTTGTTAGGGAGTAGTTTTCTTCATTTACCTTTTGCAATTCCTTTTGCACTTGGTCAATTCTACTTTTGAAAGAGCTTTCCATTTGAGCAATTGATGTTTTGAATTATTTTCTTTTTTGCATTTGTCCAGCTGAGGATCTGAGATAATTATTTTCATTTTGTATTTGTCCAATTGAGCATCTGAGAGATTTAGTCTCATTTTGTATTTGACCAATTGTATTTTCCAATGATTTTTATTCTTGTTGCAAGGTCTTAATTTTCTCTCCCAAATTTTCCAATTGATTTTTTTTAGTTTTTTTTTTTTGTAAGGCAAACGGGGTTAAGTGGTTTGTCCAAGGCCACACAGCTAGGTAAGTATTAGTGTCTGAGGCCAGATTTGAACTCAGTTGCTCCTGATTACAGGGCTGGTGCTCTATCTACTGCACCACCTCACCACCCCCAGTTGATTTTTAAACTCCTTCCTTCTTTCTTTAAGGAAGTCTTTCTGTGCTGGAGACCAGATCATATTCTCCTCAGAGGTTCTGGGTCTTTCTGAGTTAGGGTATTTTCCTAATGAGAATTTTTCTATGGATCCACCTTTTTGCTGACCTTTCTTCATTTTGCTGAGACCTTGAGTTGGGGAGGGGGTGGTTCACAGAAGTTTTGTTTTGGGATCCGTAGAGGCTTTACTCACTGAGAGAAATTTCTCAGGCTGGTCAGAAGGAGGTGCTGGTTGTTTTCTTTGAAGTGTCTGTGACCTTAATGGAGGCCTACTCCCTTAGGTTGAAGGGAGTTATTGAAGCTGTTAAATACTTTTGCCTTCAATCAATGGTGAGCTTTGCCCTGGGGTGAAGTCATCCCTCTCACTATTGTCACCTTGGCTGGTTCTTCTGCTCATACACCTGTGCCTAGGGCAAAAGTAGTCTGTAATTTTGTTTGTTCTGGGAAGAAGCCTCAGCTGCATTGGAGGCATGGACTCAGAGTTCCTCAGAACAGAGGAGCCTAGGGATGATGTCTATAGCAATTCTGCAGTGGAACTCTCCCCCCAGCTGTGTCAGCAAGCTCCAGAGGGTCAGCGCCAACACCAATGCTTCTGCTCCCTAGTTGGCCCAAGCCCCAACGGTCTAGCCCCACCACTGATCAACCAGGTTTGGCACTGGAACTCTCAGGCTCCCAGAGCTTCAATCCAACCCCTAAACAGGCTGACCCACGACTGATCTGCCCTCTGTACCCAGACTCACCCATGGCTGTGGAAGACAAATCTTGAAGTAGAAGTTCTTTCTCCTGACTTTTCTTTCTGGGTTTTGTGGATTGGATTCCTTTTAAGAGGTTTGTTTCATAACATATATGGGAAAAGATCAGGAGACTTTAGAACTGTGCCTGTCTCCTCTCAGTCATCTTGGCTGGAAGTTGGAAATTTTCATTAAGGAAGATTTGGGGAGGGGGAGCTAGGTTGTCCAGTGGATAGAGAGCCAGTTCTGGAATCAGGAGTACCTGAGTTCAAATCTGGACTCAGACACTTAATAATTACCTAGCTGTGTGGCCTTGGGCAAGTCACTAAACCCCATTGCCTAAAAAAAAGATTTAATTTATTTTGATTTTTGTAATTTTCCCCCTATTCTTGTTTCCCTTCTCCAACCCCCACAGAAGGTAGTCTATTAGTCTTTAGATTGTTTCAATGGTATGCATTTAAACAAGTTGAATGTGTTGAGAGAGAAATCATATCCTTAAGGAAGAAAAATAAAGTATAACAAATAGCAAAATTACATAATAATATAATTTTTTCCATGAAATTGAAAAGAATAGTCTTTAGTCTTTGTTCAGACTCCACAATTCATTCTCTGGACACAGATTGTATTCTCCATTGCAGATAGCCCCAAATCATCCCTGATTTCCCACATCCCTTCCAACATTGATCATTGCCCTTTAGTCATATTAGCCAGTCTGAGAGGTGTGAGGTGAAACCTCAGAGATGCTTTAATTTGCATTTTTTCCAATAAGTAGTGATTTAGAGCAGTATTTCATATGACTATGGATTGCTTTGATTTCCTCAGCTGCAAATTGCCTTTGCATATTCTTTGACTATATGTCAATTGGGGAATGGCTTTTGTTTTAAATTTGACTCAGTTCACTGTATATTTTAGAAATGAGTCCTTAGTCAGAAACACTAGGTGTGAAAATTGTTTCCCAATTTATTGCATTAATTTTGATCTAAGTTACAGTGGTTTTGTATGGGCAAAAGTTTTTTAATTTAATGTAATCAAAATTATCTAGTTTGTTCTTAATGTTGTTCTCTGTCTCTTCCTTGATCATAAACTGATTCCTTTCCATGGATCTAACAGATATAGTACTCCTTGATCATCTAGTTTGCTTATAATATTATTTTTTATGTCTAAATCCTGTATTCATTTTGGTATTATCTTGGTATGATAGGGTGTGAGCTGCTGGTCTAGTCTATATTCCTTCCATACTAACTTTCAATTTTCCTATCAGTTTTTATCAACAAAAGAGTTTTTAATCCCAAAAGCTGAATTCTTTGGGTTTATCAAACAGCAGATTACTATAATAATTTTTAGCTACTCCAAGTAGTCTATTCCACTGATCCACCATTCTGTTTCTTAACCAATACCAGACAGTTTGAATGACCGATGCTTTATAATATAATTTTTACATCTGGTAAGGCTAAGCCACCTTATTTTGCACTTTGTTCATTAAATCCCTGGAAATTCTTGACATTTTACTTCTAAATATGACTTTACTTACAATTTTTTAAACTCCTTAAAGTATTTTTTTGGAATTTTGATTGGTAGGTCACTAAACAAGAAGTTTGGTTTTGGTAGAATTGCCATTTTTATTATATTGGCTCGACCTCTCCATGGGTAGTTGATGTTTGCCCAGTTATTTAAATCTGATTTTATTTGTGTAAAAATGTTGTGTAATTGTTTTCAAAAAGAATTTTGAGTCTGCCTTGGCAGGGTGACTCCCCAGTATTTTATATTGTCTGAGATTACTTTGAATGGGATTTCACTCTCTAGCTCTTTCTGCTGTGTCTTGCTAGTCATACATAGAAATGTTGAGTATTGATGAGGGTTTATTTTATATCCTACAATTTTGCTAATATCGCTACTTGTTTCTAGGAGTTTTTTTTGTAAAATTTTTTTGTGATTCTCTAGGTATACCATTATGTCATCTGCAAAGAGTGATAGTTTTGTCTATTCCTTCCCAATTCTAATTCCTTCATTTTCTTTTTTCTTCTCTTATTGCTGAAGGTAACACTTCTAATACAATATTGAATAGTAGTGGTGATAATGGACATCCTTGTTTCACCCCTGATCTTATTGGGAATGCCTCTAGCCAATCCTTATTGTACATAATGCTTGTTGAAGGTTTCAGATAGATATTGCTTATTATTCTAAGGAAAAATCAAATTATTCTTAGACTTTCTATAATTTTTAGTAGAAATGGGTGCTATATTTTGTCAAAAGCTGTTTCAGTATCTATTGATATTATCATATGTTTTCTGATAGGTTTTTTATTCATGTAATTTATAAGTTTTCCTAATATTGAACCAACCCCACATTCCTGGGATAAATCCTAATTTATTATAATGTATTATCCTAGTGATGACTTGTTGTAATCATTTTGTTATGATTTTATTTAAGATGTTTGTGTCTATACTCATTGGAGAGATAAGTCTATAATTTTCTGTCTCTGTTTTTACTATTCCCGGTTTAGGTATCAGTACCATATTGGTGTCATAGAAAGAGTAAGTCAGAGTTCCATCTTTACCTATTTTACCAAAGAGTTTACATAGAATTGGAACTAACTGTTCCCTAAATGCTTGATAAAATTCACTTGTGAATCCATCTGGCCCTGGATATTTTTTTCTTAGGGAGTTCAATAATTGTATGTTGAATTTCTTTGTCTGAGAAAGGGTTAAGTAGATTTTTAATGCCCTCTTCATTTAATCTGGTCAACATATTTTTGTAAATATTTGTCTATTTTAATTAGATTGTCACATTTATTGGCATAAAGTTGGCCAAAATAATTCTGAATTATCACTTTAATTTCCTCTTCATTAGTGGTGATTTCACCTTTTTTAATTTATGATACTAGGAATTTTATTTTCTTTTTTTAATCAAATTAACCAGAGATTTATCAATTCTATTGTTTTTTTTCATAAAAACAAGTTGTTGGTTTTAATTATTAGTTCAATCATTTTATTGGTATTTAATTGGTGGTTTTTAATTTCTTAATTCTCTAAATTTTAGCTGCATATTTAGTTCATTTATTTCCTCTTTCCCTAATTTATTCATATAAGCATTTAAAGATATAATATATTCCCTGACAGCCACCTTGAGTGTATCCCATAGGTTTTTGCTAAGTTGTTTCCTTATTGTCATTATCCAGGATGAAATAATTAATTCTTTCTTTAATTTGTTGTTTGATCCTCTCATCTTTAAAATGAGGTTATTTATTTTCCAATTATTTTGGGGTCTATATCTCCCTGGCTCAATATTGCATATGATTTTTCTTGCATTATGATCTGAGAAAGATGTATTCACTATTTCTGTCTTTCTGCAATTGATCATTAGGTCTTCATGCCCTAGTACATGGTCAGTTTTGTGTAAGTGTTATATACTGCAGAAAAACGTATATTCCTTTCTATCCTGATTCACTTTCCTCCATAGTTCCATCATATCTAAGTTTTATAACAATCTATTTACCTCCTTAACTTCCTTCTTCTTTATTGAATAATTAGATTTATCTAAAACTGAGAGTGGGTGGTTGAGGTTTCCCACTAATGTTGTTTTACTGTCTATGCCTTCCTGTAGCTCCCTCAACTTCTCCTCTAAGAATTTGGATGCTAAACAATTGGTTGCATGCATATTTAGCACTGAAATTACTTTATTGTCCATGGTACCTTTTAGGAGTATGTAGTTTCATTCCTTATCTCTTCTGATGAAATCTATTTTTGCAACTGGTTTGTCTGAGATAAGGATTGCAATCCCTGCTTTTTTCACTTCAGCTGAAGCAAAATATATTTTGCTCCAATCTTTTGCTTTTAATCTATATGCATTT